>NW_019384859.1:388021-390373 GCF_000671375.1 Centruroides sculpturatus
CCCCTATAACACTGTTGATAATTCCGTTTTATATGAATTCCATGTTGTACGAGTCACTTAGATTTTCCAAATACGTGAGCCGTTCACAGCCCGGCACGCGTATTTGTAAAATCTAAGTGACTCGTACAACATGGAATTCATATAAAACGGAATTATCAACAGTGTTATAGGGGGTCGACTGTATTGCGATCGGTCAAAAAATGACCCTCCCCAAAGATTTTTACATTTTTTGGACTTAGGGAATCTTAAAACGTCGAGAAATGCAAAAACATTTTCCCCCCTCTACGTATGGATGTTAAATTGTGGGGGGCATGATTTTGTTTACCCTCTTTGAAGCTTAACTCATGTGCTTTCGAAAATTTCTGAAATTTTGCAGGAAGATTTGCGCTATTAAATTTTGGTCCTTTAAGGTCGACGATGTGTATAAAGGGCGGTCGTGTGTCATATCTCGAACAAAGTCGGACTCAATATCGATTTTACTCATTATCATCATTTACAATTTTTTAAAATAAAACACGTCCCTACTCTGAAAATTAAGCTTTTTGCCATTTTATAATGAAATATTGTAACAGACAGCGCCACCAGAATATTAAATGTTGTCGGAAAAGTTAAACGATTCGTTGCTGAATTTTTACATTTAAATAGACCCACATTACATTTCTGGATTCCTCGTCTCAATTAATGGAAAATGGCAAAATTTTATCAAAATGAATCCATTAAATTTTGAGAACGAACTTGATTCTATAAGCCCATAAGACATGCTAGCGACCGTGAAACATCGCACGACAAAGTCGCGCGATATCACTTTGTCGCGCGCGCTCGTGAAACGATCTTATATCTCAAAAACGAAGTAATGGATCCCCCATTTTTTATGTAGTTTTGGAATACACGTCGCAATTATTAGAAAATGGCAAAGTTTAATCAAAATCTATCGAAAGGATTTTGAGAACGAACACAATTCTATAAGAAGCTTCGCTACCCTCCGCTTCTATTAAAAACGAAGTCGAAAACTTAGGACGTGTCGAAATCTCTGGTTTAACTCGACTTGAAAAATCTATTATGATCAATCGCGAATCAAAATAAACAAACTTTGTTGCTTCTTAACCATCAAGAAACCTGTAGAACTTTGGCGTCTAGACAGAAGTCTACATGACCCAATTCTTTTAGTGCAAGAAATAAATATTTTTATTTACAATTCTTCTTGGCAATGTTTCAAATAAGCGCAACACTTACAAATAGAGTTTTATTTTTTAAATATCAATAATTATATTATTCTAAGTAAAAAGAAATACCTAAATTCCTGAAATATATCAGCAGCAGCAGCAAACAATATATCTAACTTGACTTCAATGTATCTTATGTAGTGTTTTTAGTTTACTATACCTAACTTGTACCTGTATAACCAATGTTTTAGACCTCTGTAAACTAGGGTATGTTAGTTTTAAAATTACCATAACTTGGCAAACTCCCAAATAACTTTGTCGTTACTGAAGTAAGTTAATAAAATTCATTTGTGCCTTAATAAACCAAGTTCATAAAAAATATAAATATTCCTGGAATAAACTAAAGTACTTAGAAAATCAACAAAATAAAAAGTAATTTTTTAGTATTCTATAGAAGTAACAAAATAATAAATTGCTTAAATAGCATTTGCTCATAATTATTCTTTAAACAAGTGAAATAACAGACTAAGACTGATGAGAACCAATTTCAGACTACATCATGAATGTCATATGAAAAAAATGAATAAATTAGTAAACTATGGTTAACTCATAATCATCAAGATTTCTGAAATTAAAAAAAAAATGAAGACAATTGTTGAGAAAATAAAACTGAACAATCCCATTACAATTATACACTGAAAATTTTACATTTATTGTTCTGTACTGGATTCAGGTGGGCATAGCACAAACAGTACAATACTTATACAACAGTGTCAAATGTCAACAGAATTTTAATTTGTCAGATTGTCAGTACGTATATATTATATATACCAATCAACCCATATACTAGAATATTAGATACAGCTAAAATTATTAACTATTATATTTTTTTTCTTTTATCTATTAGAAGAATATAAAGCCAATTTAACGAGTCATTTGCAAATAAGGCCACCAGTATACAAAAATATATATTTACTGTTTTAATCCACAACCACTGAAAGACAGTCTGAACATAGTGGCAGAAATCACATTACCAGTATGAAATCTTTTCTGTTTTTTTTTTTTTAATAAAATATTTCATAAAAAGTCTGACTAAATTTGAGATCTTAATTAAAAATGATTCTGGAACATTTATACATAAGATTTAGAAAATACTTTTTTATTTATATTATATTATATATATAATAGT
>NW_019384859.1:390411-437084 GCF_000671375.1 Centruroides sculpturatus
ATATATAATAGTAATACATTATATATATAATATAAAATTTGAAAGAAATTCATTCACATAAATGAAAAATCAAAATTTTAGTATTTTCACAGAGAAAAAGTTTGCAGTATGCAGAAATTTAGGCAAACTGATTAAACATTGTTCTTTAATTTTTGATGCAAATAAAGTGAGATTCAGACAAGTAAGGCAATGTTCAATATATTTTAAAATTAAAACTCATAAGAATAAAGCATCTTTTTCCATTGTTAACTTTTGTCTTCACTCTTCCATTTTACAACTTTTTTGTTTATATTTCACATTTAATATATTGTATAGTGCAAATCTACATGATGATTCATCATTTTAATTAATGATAAAATGTAGACACTGATGATATTTATTTACATTAAATGTTCTGCATATATCTATTACATTTTCACCCCGGTTTTATGATTAAAAAAATATAAAACATAATCCCTTTTTTGTACATGAGCAAAGTATCAGAAAAAGAAACATATTCTGTTTTTTTTTTTTTGTCCAGGTGAATATAAATTTTACATAATTATTGTAATCGTCACAATTCATCAATTTAAGAAACTTTAGAATCAAAATAATACAATGCACATCTAAAAGTTGAATATTTTTTTCTTATATAGTAGTGTAATTATTTACCAAGTTTCATTCTGTTAAAGGAATTTTTAAATACTGTACATTAAAACCGTATTCCATAAATATCTTATAAAGCTAGCAATACACTGTACTGAAATTTTATCATTTATGCAATAAAGCAATTATATAAAATAAAATTTCTTCACACCAAATTATATATATATTTAAAAAGATATTCAATTATTTTATTTTCTGCTAGAAAAATTTTAAAATATATGTATATATACTGATTTTGATTTTAAATGGATGGATACAGTACATCTATGTGTCATAATAAACTATCTGAAATACAAAACTAAATTATTACTATTCTGAATATTATCCCATTCAGTAAAGTTTATAACATAATATATTTATATTAGCACTTCTGATGTAAAAGAATTAAACTATGATTGTTACTGTATAAAGTGACAGTATTCTATAAATCACAGAGAGCGCAATTTAACTCAATACATAATCATACATTGCGAATAATACAATTCATAGAACATTATATATTTACAACAATGAGAACAAACCTTTAAACTAGATTTAAATATTTCATATGTCTAAATGTAATACCAATACTGAAATTAATATTTGAAGTAACCTAACTTACATCAGATCTACTTTACACTTATTCGATCTATTTTAAGCAGTTTGATAATGCAATCCTTCCTCTGTTATTTTCTATAGACAAGTGTGAACATCCTAGAACAACACAATGAAATGAGCATGATTTGGTATTCTTTACAATTATATGTGTAACTGTACAATAGTGGAAAAAAGTATTTTTAATGACAGATATAAGAAAAAGCAACTGTCATTAGAAAAAATTCAGTTGATCAAACTAAAGTTTCAAACATAATCAAGAATAATAAAAAGTAAAAATGCAAATATTGTAATAGTTTCAAATCATCCCCAAGTAAATGCTTAAACATCTGAAATATTTTAAAACAGCTGCTGTACAAGTTATATTTATGTGTATTTTCATGTTTATATATATATATATATTTAACAAGGAACACATTTCCACATCTAAAATAGGATACAAAGATAGAACTGCAACTAAAGAATTGTATCAAACGCGATGTTCTTGTGACCATTCATGTACAAATGTAACCTTTGAGAGAAAAAAATTAGAATGAGATTATATATCTTTGTCTGATCTCAGTAAAAAAATGTAACTTCTTTATGATTAAATTTTTACATTCACTTTTATGAATATCTTCCTGAGCACAGACAGACATTAAAATATCAATGATTGTACAACACAACAGTTTTTGTCACGATACAGATGAGATAGGATTATGTGGTGAACCCATTTGTGTGAGTACTTTATCCAACCACTGTAATGGACCGTGCAGATGAATTTCAATCCAGCATGGAGTGGAAGTGACATCTTGGCGATGGTATTCAGCTCCCCATCCTTTGACAAAACTCATCCGAATGGTACACATTTTGGTTAATTCATATACTGCTTCAAATCCATGGTTTACTGCTTGACTTAACAACTGAGCAAATTCCTGTAGAAAATTATTATTAGAATATAAATTTCATTTAATCAAAATTATGCTAAATATAAATAAAATAGCTGTCTGTTTTTAACATATACAGGTAATTCAAAAATCAATTAACATTTGAAAAAAAATTGATATTTCGGTGAATTTTTTGTGTAGTAACATGATTAGCATGGAAATGCATAGGATCATGCAGGTTTTTTCCCAAAAGTGTCAAAATCAGTTCCAATTATGTCTACTAGGTAACACTTTCATCCATAACACTGTAAAGAACTGAATCATAACAAATGCCAATGTGGCATAATTTATTGTCAAGCATGGCCTAAAGATGAGTAATGATATTATTGATAGCATAAAACAGCATTTCTCAAGGTATCATTTAGACCTCCATTGTATAGTCTTTTAGCATTGCCAATGATGTTAGGCAATCTCTGTAAACCCATGACTTCAGGTAGCCCCATAAGAAAAAGTCACAGGGCATCAGGTCTGGAGACATTGGTGGCCATTCATTCTGAAAGAAATGGTTTATCATTATTCTCTAAACAATGACAGTAACAGTTGTTTCAAGGAAAAGCAACATTGCGTGGTACTTCACCCTGTATGAATGTCACAACATTCAATGCTTTCCTTTCTTCCAGGTTAACCTAATAATGATCTGTAATAGTGACAATTTCAAAAGATGTGACATCATTCATAGTAAGGCACTATCAGATGGACATAATTGGAACTAATTTTGACACTTTTCTGGAAAATCCCCTTGTGATTCTATGCATTTCCATGCTAATCTACCATGTGTCAAAATTTTAATTTTTCTAAAATATCAATTTTTTAAATGTTTGCTGACTTTTGGATCACTGTATATATAAGCAATTGAATGCCCCAATAATTGAAACTAGTAGATTATTAAAAATTAAAATAAAATAATAAATAAATCTCATATCACAAATGATTAATGATATCCATTTGATATGTCAGAAAAATTTATGCAAATTATAAACTAATCGGTTCTTTATAAGTTTATTTTAACCCTTTGCATATCAGCAGAGAATACCGGTTTGTTTACCATTTTTAAATTTTCTACTGTTACATCAAGTTTGTTTCATGTGATTATGTATATTATGTTTTTCTGTAGAATACATTCAATAGCATTTCAAAATGAATAACTGTTAACAAAGAGAAATAGTTATTTGTTAAAAGTAATTTTGTTTTAACCTGTCACTGAATGAAATCAATACTAATAACATTTAGTGAGATAACGTTTTGTATTTGTACATCATTTTCTATTTAAATGTGTAACTGATAGATATCTCTCTCTCTCATGTGTGTATGCATGCACACATAAAAGGAATATTAATATGGAAAAATTATCTATCAATACAGGATGTTCTTAACATCCTGTATTGGTAATTTAAATACAGGATGTATTTAAATTATCAATGCTTATAGTATTGTTATAGAAAAATATATATTACTTAAACATAATAGTAACTAATAGGAAATGATCTTTCATATGAATTTATTTTTAAATTTAGCCATGACTGTTTTTAAAAAAATTTCTTGATATTTTAATAATACTTTAAAGTTTGTTTACAATATACTCTCAATTATCTGTGTGCAGATTATCCATGCATGCATACCTCTCAATAAAAATTTATGTCAGGAATACAAAATATTACCATTAAAATTTTTTAAAATATGCATTGTTAACTGTTGCTATTTAAAATGGTATCTATATTGAGTGCCAGAACTACTACCAGAATGTGAAGGCATAAATTAAATGACCTAAATAAAGGCATATTGTTCAAGGATTGACTATACTATACAACATATACATCTTATTTCTGAGAACCATTTTTACTACTTTAACTAACATTTTCAACCTGATCAACAGGCTATCATCAGGTTATCAGTTTACTGGAATGTTTACAACTGTTCTATAATCAAACCAATATGCAATAACAAATTTGAATTTAAAACAATTTGAATATTTACTTAAAAATCAAAATATAAAATACAGTAATACCCCGAACTTACGCAATAGGTGGGACCGAGTGATAACTGCATAACTCAAATTCGCATAAGTCGGGGTATAATTTCGCAATTTGTGTAAAATCCAAGTTGGATGTATGTAAACTAATAAATGTTCTCATTAATCTTATCTTGTCTTTTTATTCGTTCACGGTTACAAGAAATTACCACATAGAGTCTCTCAAGTCTCCGTAGATATAACAAACACAGAAATAAATAACACAAAATAAATTGTAGCTATGTGTTGATTCCATGCAACACATCCCAACATGTAAGCTGAACAATAGTGTGGGGGGAGTGAGTAATCGAGAGTTGGCACTCAAACAAAAGACGAATCGACGAGATTTGAAAATTGCATAACTCCGGGTTCGCATAAATCGGGGTAGCGTAAGTCAAGGTATTACTGTATAAATAATATAACTAATCCATTAAATACATAAACTGAGCAAATCAAAATAAATAGAGTAGAACAAAATAAAATAAAATATAACAACATAAGATATAAAATTACATTGACTGTGCACTATGCATCTTTTACTAGCCATTATTGATCATATATTTGCATGCCGATGGTAAGCTTGTGGCATCCTTGTAGTTTAAACATTTGCTAGTCAGGCTGGATTTATAAATTTCGAACTTTTCCAAACTTAATGCCAGAGTTAGTGAACATATCGGTGTAACAATTCTGGCCTCAGCCCATTCAACTACCGAACCATCAGTTTGCACCACTCTGGATAGTGCTGTAGAATAGTGTCCCTTGTTTACATCGTATACGTGCTCCTTAAGCTTTTTGTTGAGGTTTCTGGTGGTGACACCCACATACTCTTTGTTCAAACCTAATTGATCATTTTAATATGGTATCTTCTATACTCCAGATTGTTGTTCCTTCTTGATCATATCCTTGTCATTCCTAAGCAAGTTATAAACCGTGGGAGCCCTTATGTATAGTAATCTTGTGTTCTTGTAATCTGCAACTTCTTTCACAATATTTGACATGTTTCTGTTGTATGTGAACTTAGTCACCTTGTTGTTCATGTCTTTCTTTGTTTTCTTTTTGCTAGGATCAGTGTAAGAACTTATTAACTGCCACCTGTAATATGATATTTTGCATATTTACTGGCCACAATGAGAAAATTTGATATTTAATATTTTATTATAATGTAAATAGAAGGGTCATTATATAACAGTCAGTAGAGGGAAGATAAAAAAATTAAATGAACTACAAACCCGCTGTAATTACATGTGCTCACCTAATTAAAAGTTTTTACATCTGTGTGTTAAAAGTACTTTACAATTTGTTTGGACTGCACATGTTGTTTTTTTCTGTAAATATATATTATTTTGCACTTATATACTTTGATTTTGTTTTGTAATATTATTTACTTTATATGCAATAAAAGAGAATAATTAAACTAGTTTTCGATATTTTTTTCCTTTTTTTTAACTATTTACTATTAAAAAAACATTATCAGATATAAAACAGATTTTTATTAAAATACTCTGACTGCTGGCTGTCGAACCACTTTACGAGGCCATACGATGGCCGGTGGTCGAAGCCAACTTTATAGATGTACGCAAGAGGCCACCACTAGGATGTAAAACGTCTTACAAAGCCAGGATAATTTAACTTTGAGTGAAACTACATTGGTTATAGTGACATCAGGCAGTCAGATGGAGGTTAACGTGTTAATGAATCATTCTTGAATGAAATTCCAATGTCTAAAAAATGCACTTCTGTAGTACTAATTTGCTCAAATTTAAGTTTTAAATCATATTTTATTTATTTCATTCAAAAAAATGCTGTATTCTTGTATCTTTCTTCCATAAAATGAACACATCATCTAAATATCTCTTGTATAAGATTATGTCCCACCTAAAATTCGTAATAGCAATCTGTTCTAATCTGTGTAACACTAACTCGCAGAGTAAGCCAGGCATCGGGCTGCCCATCAGAACCCCTTTCATTTGTTTATAGATTCTGCCTTCAAAGATGAAGAATGATTGAAAACATATCAGGTTTGCAAGTAGCTCCATGTCTTTAGGACCCAGGTTTGCAAGTAGCTCCATAAAATTGGATTCATGTTATCACGTATTAATTGACACCTTGTGCAGTTTAAACCCATATGGTAAAATGAATCCAATTTTATGGAGCTAATTGCAAATCTGATATGCTTTCAATCATTCTTCAGCTTTGAAAGCAGAATCTATAAACAAATGAAAGAGGTTCCAATGGGCAGCCAGATGACCGGCTTACTCTGCGAGTTAAGGTTATGCAGATTAGAACAGATCGCTATTACGAATTTTAGGGGGACAATCTTATACAAAAGATATGTAGATGATGTGTTCATTTTATGGAGGAATGATACAAGAATATAGCAATTCATTCCCAGAAACTAAACATATATTCTTGGTGTCTTCAAAACTGCTCTACAAAAGCACTGAATGAGGATTTCACCTTGACAGACTAAATATACATACTTGGTGTTGTCAATGGTGTTCCACAAAGCACTCAACACAAACTTCATCTCCACAAACTAAATATATGTCTTCAATAGTACTTCTTCCTGCATTCAACTCAGATTTTCAATATCTTCAGCTATTAAGAAGACCAACTGTCTTGCAAGTGTCAACCAACTGTTAGACAACCTGCTTTTCAGGAAATTGTTGGTCTCCCATTGCAAATTGCAATATGTATTGTATTCATAGTAGTCGCAAGCCCCCTATCTAGGGCACTTTTGTTGTATTTTATTACCATGTACTGTATATATCTGTTTATTTTCTTCCTTAGCGAGGATTTTCAGACCCCACTGCAAGTTGCAATGTTTCATATGTTTGTTTGCATACTCCTAGTTTGGCATGCTTTTGTGTTGTCAGTTTTTTTTTTAAACATGTGGTTTTTTTATCTGCATATGTTCATTGTTTTATGTCCTGTGTTAATTGTCTTGTCAGTCTCTCATTGCAAGTTGAAATGTTTTGTCTATTCACTTTGCGAGTGTCCCTTGCTTATAACTTCTGTAACATGGGCATCTATTCTGTTTGTACGTATTGTTTATTGTCTTGTCATATGGAACTTTGTTGATTCCCTCATTGCAAGTACAATGGGTATTGTAAATATGTTATGTTTGTGTGCCCATCACTTAGGGCACTTATGTAATTCTTAACTACTGTTCCACAACTGAATATAAATTTTTAATTTTGTTTTAAATAAAAGCAATGTAGGTGCCCTTAAGACTTCCATTTCATCCCCTTCCCTATCCTTCTTTATAATTTCACCTTCAGCCTCTTCCTCTAAATCAGCGATTCCCAACCTGTGGTACGCGTACCCCTAGGGGTACGCGATAGGTTGTTTAGGGGTACAGAAAAAAGTTAGTTATTATGGCAGAAAAAATAATATATTATGTATCACAAACTAATAGTATTAAAAAATTATTAGATAAAAAATGTTCCTAGCAACAATCACAACTTTATTATACATTTTTTCTTTTAGTTTTTTTTCTTTAATTTAAAGTTACAATATGTAAAATTAACAATACGATTACTCACTAAATTTCTTAAATGAGGGGTACAATCTAGAGATATGACATGTCAAGGGGTACAATCTAGAGATATGACATGTCAAGGGGTACGCTAATGAAAAAAGGTTGGGAACCACTGCTCTAAATCATCATCTTCATTTTCACCCCAGGCAATACCTTTGAATAGCCCTGATTTCATCCCCTATCTACTAAAAGTAAAATAAGGTATATATGTTGTATAATATTCAATGAATCTAAGTGTATATTGAAGATTGACTATACTTACTGTATAGTCAATCCTTGAATAATATGGCTTTACTCATGTGTATACTGTATTTTTTTTATCCTTCATTAAATAAGCTGTAAAATTGTTTGAATAAAATGTTTTAAATTATTTCCTTATCAATAAATCATTAATATCACAGAATTAATGACATTTTATGATGATATCTAGCTGACATCCTGTCATTCTCAGTTAATAACACAATACAAGAAATTGATTGTAAACTGTGGAGCACTAGTTCAATAAATTTTTCTGAATTTAATATTAATTAATTATGTTCTCAAAATCTATTTTATTCATAATATATAAACTATTATGTTATATCTATATATATAATCGAGACGAGTTGATGATGATGATGATAAGCGCAGAGCCCAAATTGTTAGGAGTTAAAAGTTGAAATTTGGTACACAGTTAGGGTATGTCATGAAAATGCACACTAAGACGGGATTTTCGAAATCCCCCCAGGGGGAGAGACAACATTAAGGCTTCTATATACATTATGGATACAAGCCCAAACGGTTAGGAGTTGAAAGTTGAAATTTGGTACACAGTTAGGGTATGTTACGAGAACGCACACTAAGAAGGGATTTTTCGAAATTCCTCCCCACGGGGAAGAGGAACAGAATTAAGGCTTAACACTTCCATCAACAATGGAAGTGTTAAGTAACAATGAAATTGTTAAGAGAAAGTGATGTACAAGAAGCAGATGCAGATTTTTCATTTTTGCGGGAAATCGAACATATTTTTAGACCCATCTAAAACTTCTCTAATCAGTCCGGAAACAGGGGACCCAATTCTTGCATTCTGTGAAAACGGGTAAGGTTGACTATAACATAATAATGTTAATCTTCCCTATTGTTACTTTTGTCCAAGCATCGCCGGCCTACCTGCTAGTTTAATATAAAATTAAAAACTAAGTAAAAGAAAAATCAATTAGCTTTCATTAAAACAGACTTGCAGATTATCAGTTTCCACATTATCTGTGCCTTCACTACTGGTGATTAGTCAGAATAATTGGGAGTACACTGTAATTTGAAATTTTCATAAAAACATCTAATAATGCTACCTAACTTCTTTGCTTCATGACTAAATATCAAAAAATAAAAAAAACAACAAGAGGGAAAATATACAATTCAAAACAAACTTTAAAAAAACCATCTTTTGCATATCACATCATGTGATATCAAAAGAAAAACTTGGTAATTTCATAAAACAAACTGTTTTACTTTTTAAGATTCAGAATTTTTTGGTAATAACCTTAATGTTTCCTTTTGATTGCATCATTTTATTTTTTTCTAAAAAGGTGCTTCCACTCAAACATTTCATATTATACAGTGAGACTAGTATAGTTTTATATATACACACGTATACATAAATACTTAAATATGTGTATACACACACACAAATCAATTAGAGGATAATGCATTACAAATAGAAATTTACAGCTAATCCAGAAAGTTTAGACATAAGTAATATCACACAGTAAACAATTGCAAATTTGTATTTATGATTTGTTTTACATGAGTAATTGTAAAAGGTAGAAACTGCTTTTAACTCCAACTCTCAGAAGTTTATCAGTATTGCATTACAGAAAACACTTTTTTTTAGTTATATTTAACCATGTCTCATCAGCAAGATTTATCATATTCTATAGTTTATTGGTCAATAAAATTGGAAGTTGGTCAAATTAAATATGCCATTGCAGATGCTGCTGTAGTGTTATAAAATATCATTAGCAGATTGTGGAATAGAATCCTAAATAAAGGAACAGTACAAAGAAAAAGGTTGTACATAAATTATTATCCCAAGAGTGAGTTGTTATTTGTCACAAACCACTTATTGGAATCAACAGAATGCCAGACTTTCAACAGGAACAGGAGACTTGTCTTGACAAAAGCCATTCATCTTCATCAAGCATAGTTTTACATGAAAAGACCATTGATGTGTCCAATGTTAACAAATAATAAAACAGACATTTTGTACATTTACATAAATTAGTCTGATTTCACTTTTTTATGCCACTTATTTAGGGATTTTAATTAATTCTTTTATCAAAATAAGAGAGAAAATTTTCACACAAGTATGTGAATACATACATTTTTTAATTTGATGTTTAAATATAACAACACTAATCTTTTATGTTAAAATGCACTTTTGCCTACTTCATCCGTCAAATAATATTTGGACAGAATGATCAGTATGACTTTAAAAAACATTATAGAAATTTTAAAAAATTAAAAGCTGATTTCCAAAGAAAAAATTATATATCACATCATCAGTATTCCACATATTTTTTAAATGGATTTACTTACTGTAGATGGATGAAAATATTTTTAAGATTTTCAAAGAAACACGTTAAAATAATTTTGGATATATTCACTTAGATGTGTTAATTGATCTGTTGAAAAGAATATGTATTTGTTTAAATTTTGAATGTTCTGGTAAACACACATTAAAAATTGTCATCAAACTATACTCAAGAAATATAAAAAAGTCACACTTTTTGTATATATACTACTTATAAAGTTTATCAGCCTGGCAGCCAAAAATAAATCATCTGAACATGCCTGGCAAAAAGGGCCTGAGGAGAACACTGAGTTGTGTAAAGTTCAGTGTAAAAAACTAATTTATAAAGTTTTGCAAAATTTTATAATTTAGAATGCAAAAAAGTAGGCCCTTAGATATAATCTAAATCAAATTTATTGACAATAAAGTTAATAATAAAAAAGTTATAATATATAAACAAATAAATTTAATTTATTAATTAAAACATGAATTTTACTTAATATTTTATTAATTCATTTTTTTAAGAAAAGTAACTATATATATTTTCTGTCATTGCACAAATTGTTATTCACTATTATATCATTAATGTGTAAAATTGAATTATGGTTCCTATTTCTAGCTAATAACCATTTAATCTCTAAGGAATTTACCTTATAATAACTATTACTGTTCTTTTTTTAACATTAGATTAGAGATTTATTTTTAACTTAATAGAATTTTTAAGAAATTAAATTTTAGGTTAAAAATTCTAATTTACCTGATTGTTAAAAATTTTTAAACTACAACCAGGAGGAATCTTGCACACAGTTGTGGGATGAAATCCATGTGAATGATTGCAATTACGACTTTGGACAAAAATGGCACTATCACTAAGACACTCTGCATACACTTCACCTCCAACATAATACAGATGAACACCTATAAATATGAAGTATATAACACAATTTGTTTTAAATTTGCTATTAAAAATAAAAAATTTTAAATTAAAAATAAGTAACATATTCAGTTCAAGCTGATTATCTCAATGTATATATTTAATTCTTCCAAAATTAACAGTAAAATACAATAGTTTTTCTTTTATTTTGTACACTGTTTCTTGCGCATTACATGATGCTAATTTAGAAGTCAGTGAACTATTTTTATATCAAAGTTAATATTTATTAATTACAGTACTCCACACCATATATTTTTTATTAAGTAATACAGGATTTATTTTCAATTAATGTATTCTTATTGAAATATAAGTAGCAAAACATTAAGTGACTTAGTAAAAGAAAAAATTTTTAACATTGCAATTTTATAATATAAAACTGAAATAAATTTTATACTGCAGTTTAAATTAGTTTCAGAAAGATAAGTGAGAAAAATTTCTTATGAAAGTCATTAAGAACCTAAACATCCAGATTTTATTTTTTTTAGCCTTTCTCTTATAATTTAAAACTTTCTTTTGCACTCAGAACATATCTTTCTTTCTAATTTTCTTGAATTATCCGTACTGCCAACTGGAATATATAAACTAATATGTAATAGTTGTGATAATCTGATTATTTTCTATATTAGTATCATAATAACTATTTTAAATTTTATTTCTAATAGTGCATTTTTTAATTATTCTTTAAAAAAATTTTAAGGTTGCATTTCCATTTAAAAAACTGAAGTTATTGGTTTTATCAATAATAGTTCCATCTATGGGGAAACCAACACTTCAAATTTTGGCTCCCTTATACAGAAAACACATTTTATCTGGAATATTTTTTTCATAGAATGCAAATTTCTCAAGATATTCACATGTATTGATTAAAATGATATTCTAAAGCAAGAAGTTAGTAGTTTTTTTTCAAATACTATATAGAATTTACAGTTAGCTCATAGTAACTAGCAACTTGAATGTAATGCTATCATATTGGTACTAAAATTTATTTATTATGCAATACTTATAGTATTGTATAATAAATAATGGTAATGAAATGAAATATTGGTAATGTATTTCATTTCTTTCTATTTTTATAAAATGGAAAGAAATGAAATACATTACCAGTACAGTCATAAAAATGTTTTATAAATATAAAGTAAATAACTGTCAATCAAAATTGAAAAAATAATGATCCAACTTTGGTTTCATCATCACAAACCTCTTCTGATTTTGTACAGGGAAATTGGTTTTTGCCTGTGGGATGATGGTGTCAAATCACTTCTTTGTAGAATGAGAAGACAAATGTGTGTTAATGATAAGGAAAACGCAAAGTTTTTAAATGTGGTTTTTTGCTTATTATTCTAGTGTAAATAATATAAACACATTGAAAAGCTATTACGTATATTTTTTAAGATTTCAACAAATAAATTCTAAAAAGTGTATAAATATTTAGAAAAAACAATTTATTATTAATATATAGTTTTCAAATGATTCTTTCATAAATAAAATTAAATATGTTTTTTAATGAGTTAAGAAACTGATTTGATGATTTTGACTAGTCTAGAGAAGGTTACGTACACAACTAATTAAGATGCATTACTGCATAGAAATCTAATTTTACATGGTCTTGTTACATTTAATATAAACAAAAGCTCTCAAAACTAATGTTTAAGAATTTTTGAACATATTCATGCTTTACCAAAAGCAGTATTAACTAAGATTTAAATTTTAATTAAAAGTTATCAGTATTTATGAAATAACATCAAAAATATCAAATTTCGTTCAATGAGTATTTCTGAATTATGCTTCTTAAGTGTGCATTTAAAATTCTCACTTATAAAAATATATAAAAAACTTTTTAACTATATTCAATTCTTCTTTACTTTTAAATTCTAGAAAATTAAATATAGAAAATGTATTCTTTGTAATGATAATTCACTATAGAGTTAAGCCAACTGTTTTTAAGTAATTAATAATTTACAAATAGTAAACTTCACTACACAACTGTGTGTCATTGTAGGGCATGAATATTTATTTACACTTAATTATCTTGTAATAAATATTTTCATTTTTTGCAATTATACCCTTTCATTATTTGCAAAAACTTTCTCATTGGCATCAATTGTGTTATGTTGGAACTTTTAACCTTAAAAACTTCTCTCTACAAATACAAATTTTGTATTTTATTTACATTGAAAATATGAAATATGAAGTAAGTAGTGTATATTTACAAATTTCTTCTATGACAAATATGTAGCGAAAAAATTTCCAAAAACATTTTAACACAAATATTTTGTGTAAAATGATTAATATAAATAATCTTATCAATTTGTAAAAAAACCAATGATCATAAAGTGAATAAATACCAAATCATCTACATACAAACTGAAATACAAACACTTAATTTTGTTGATGTGATTTATATTATTTTTGCATTATTATATTCTATTTATTATTATATATTCTATTTTTACAGAAAATGTTTACCTTTTCCAATATGACGTCTGGTATTTTCAATTGTGGAATTCCTGTTTACATTGCTCAATAAACCTAAGCAAAACCTGTTATTATTATTTGATGGATCAGTAAATCCATCAATTATGATGCTATGATTCTGAGCATGAAATACTTCTCCAACCCTCGAGTTAAGTTCATAATATGCTATTGAACACCAATATTGAGGTTCTTGATATGTCACTGGAGACACATCTACTGTAAAAATAAAACATTATCTAAGTACTACAATTCTATACCTAAAAAAAAAAATCTTTTTCAAATAGCAAAAATTTCTAACCAGAAGTAATACTAGATGTATCCATTGGTTGTTGTGGTGGTTGGCTGCTATTGGATCCAGGTTGACTGTCATCTGGACTATATGCTGGTGGTGGTGTTTCTGCTAGGAAAAAAGTTGTTTTAAAAAAAAATTATATAAATTAGCTACAAAACAAATATTAAAATGTGGTCAAAACCATAAATAATATCCATATTATAAATGCCCAAATAGTAGTTAGATATTAAAATATTTTATTTATTCATTTATTATTTACTGCATACTTATTGAATATGTTAACACTAGCTGCTAGTTATACAGTATACAGAGAAAGATATATAGTGGTGCCTCATATAACGTACACCTCATATAATGAACGCTGCGAACAACAGACTTTCTGTTTGGCCGTTACGTGAGGTGAACAACAAACTTTCTGCGAACAAGTGCGAATGATGTTTTCACTCTTTTGCCGTTGCCAATGACAATCTGCTATTTTTATAATATATTAGTATTATTAGAATATATTATTAGTATATCTGAAGTACAGAGCTCCTGTTGGGATTTGGCTTGCTCCTTGTTTATTACATACATTACCTCAGTGCAGAGTATTTACATTTATTCAAGTATTATGCAAATCATGGCTTCTAAAAAAACAGAAAGGTGGTTTCAATTGAAACAAAGCAAGAAATCATCAAGAGTGAAAGTTGACAAAAAACTTCCTTGTCGAATGAGAAGTTTACCAACACTCATTATCCAAACAGAGCTGATGCCAACAGGATCAATGATCTCTACAATGATACCCTTGCCCATCATTTCCGACAGGTGTTGAAGAAGACAGAGAAACAGATCACCTTGGATATGTTTTTCAAGAAGCCAGCAGGCAAAAACAAAGGATGGAACAAGAGGAGTTGACTCTGCAAGCTCCGGTAGCCTCTCCTGAATCTGACTCCGATTAAAAAAACAATAAAAAGAGACCTGCTGCAATGTGTAAAAAGTCTGTATCTGTATGAATGTGTGAAGAAAGTGTTCCTCCATCTCCTCCTCACAACATCCAACTACCCGGCATAATTGGTGACTGCTCCATTTTCATTTTTTTTTTATGTTACAGTATGATTATCTTATACTGCGGAACAAATTTTATGTTTTAACATGTATTTCTATGAGAAAATGCGTTTCGTATAATGGACTTTTCACTTAACAGACGTGCACCTTATACGAAACACCACTGTAGTTCAGCTGATGAGATTCACTTTCATTATAATGTGTAATATAGTATACATTAAACAAATATATATACTTATGAATTGTAAGCATAATTAATCTGAAATGACTTAATAGGTTGGGGAGAATCAGACACAATAAAAACCCAGACATATATTCCTGTCTTTGACATAGAATGTGCAGTCTTTGTCAGTAACAAACATCATGTCCATGTTAAAATCTTAAGGTTAATAAAAATTATGTAATGGAGTCTCATACCCTCACTGTCTCCATTTTATATTAGTACACTTAATCAGTACATTTATATCTATACTAGCTCTGTAAGTAAGTGCATTATGTGACAGATCAAACTATTTATGTAACAGATCAAAATGATGAAAAACATTTTGGTCAGATGTGTATAAGTTTTACAGCTCATCTAAATTTTAATAAATATTTAAATTACAAAACATTTAATTAGCCTATAAAATGTTAGGGAAGATCAAATCACATTCCTTAAATATTAAACTGTAAAAGTCAAATTTAAACTATACAGAAGAGTACTGGAAACTCAACTCACAACATTCCATAAAACTCGTGTTGTTCAAAAAGGAAAAAATTCATGTAATTTAATTTTTACTATTATAACTTAACACTATGATCAAATAAGTTCTTCACTGATGACAATCAATAATATCATCAATTCTTTGTGTTAACAAATATAACCCTTTTTCCAAGGTGCCACAGCAAAACACCACAATGTGAATGTCACTAAGTTAACTCAAAAGTAGCCACTAAATAGCTATTATTATTATTTTTTCTTTAAGTAAAATTTAACTATAAATAGAAACAGTCATTATTGGTGCATAGTTAATACATATATTAATTTGCATATATTCAAAAATTCTGCTATTTATTCTAGCATCATTGCTATGCCATTAAACTTGACATTTTCAGTAACTCGTTACCTTCTCAGTCCACATTAACTCACATTTGTGGGACTACTGTGGCATGAAGAAAAAAAACTTAGACAAAATGTTAAACTAGTGGAAATTGGTTCTGGATGGTCAGAACATTTTTTTTTGTCTACAGCCTTTTGGCATGCCCTAAATCTGCCAACAATGAAGTTAATATAAATCAATGTGGTGGATAGTAAACAGGTAGCTACCAAGAGAAAGGTGAAAGTAATTTGTGAACTAAATCCAAATATGATGAAAGCTAATATAATTAGTCACTCTACTGCCTAAGGATATGCTTGAAGCTGGTTTTGTGATAATTTGAAAATATTTGAGAATGGCTTGGAAGTGAGGAAAAAAAGCAGAGATTGAGTCAATCCAACATCCATTTGGACAGAAACCAGCAGAGGTGAGTACAGCAAGCTCTCAAAGGAAAAGTTAGGCTGCGTTACATGTCACTAGCTGAAAAGTTTGAAGTGAACCACAAACAATGAAACAAATAGTGGAGGACATGGATGGAAGCAGAGAAAGCAGAAAACAGCTTTAGAAGCTGTTTTCTGCTTTTTCTCTGCTTCCAGGTCAAGAAAATCATTAATGTCAGTGTCTGCCCAGCTTTTTCAAAGGACAAGACAAATCACTTAACCTGATGTCATCATGCCGTAATGGCCTAAGATTTTCATTCTGGGATGGCAGAAATGGGAAAGAACTTGTTTTAGAAGGGAGGGTAGCTATTATCTGCCATTTTATCATCAAACTAATTTTTAAAATTTCATGATCAATTTTTAGTAAGACATAATCAGAAAAAAATTGTGAGAATGTGTAATTACTTGACTAACAATCAATTTATATTGAAAGAAATCCCAATAATGGTCATTATAGATAAATTTAAATAAATTATTTCAGGGAGAGAGTGAATTATGAGGTGGTGTGAATGGGTGGGGAAGAGAATTTTAAGGTGGACTGGCACCCATCCTAGCACCAGCAATGATCATGGATTGACAACCCATTCACACCACCTCATCCAACCAGCAAACCAAAATAGCAAACCATCTGCAACCAAAAAATTTCACTGAAAAGAGAAATTTGGCAAAAATATGTTGATGGCAATTGGGCTAAAGACCCACAATGTTCATGTTTCATGAAATCTAGAGACCATTAACTCTGAAGTCTACATTCAAGTGTGTAGTAAAAAGCAACTAGTTCCTTACATACATAAACATTACCTAACAACACTCAATACATCTTTTGGCCAGACTTAGTTTGTATTACTCCTCTCAGATACAAGCCAAGTTAAGAGAATTCAGAATCACTTTTGTGGATAAAGAAAATGACTCATCCAATGTTTCCCAGCATTGTCTAATTGTAATTTTTGGGGTTACAATAAATCTTGTCTATGAAAATGAATAGGAAGTAATAACACTTCAAGGTCACATCACAAGGATGACCAAAAACTTGGAAGAGATCTTAGAAATTTGACAAAACTCAATTCACATGTTCATTCTCAAAAAGGAAAGATGCAAAATATGAAACTGATACTTTAATCATGTAGTGGTGATATATTATGAACATGATGTATATGATAAATTAAAAAACATCATGTATTTTGTTAGTAATAAATAAAATGGCAAAATGTTTGCCCAAGATTTCCTCCCAATAGTACTGGGAAGAAATCTTGGTCAAACATTTTGCCATTTTATTCATTTATTCATTTTATCATTAGTTTGGTTTGATAAGAGAAGACAATGTAGCATGTGAATAATCTGCCAAGGGTGGATGTTTCTCAGAAGAACATGCTGTTGGAAAATGACCTCTATTTAGGTGTTAGATATATGAAGAAAATCCAAAAATCTCCATATAGCAAGTCAATTGGTAAGGCACAAACCCAATACAAACTACCAGTTTTAACCACTCATAACTTATTTCAAGAGAAAAACTGGATCACTGAAAACTGATCAAATCTTTCTCTTGATATGAGTTCATCATAATTAGTATTTTGGTCTTACCAATTTTAAAATTATGCAAGGCTAACTTAAATTGTGCTTGAAATATAAATTTCATATCTTTACTATAATATCTCTGTTGTAACTTGAAACTGTGGAATAAGTATGAAACCTCTAAAATTAAGAAAAATATCTATTTAATCAATTCATTCTTTCTAATTGTAATTTTCCTTTTATAGTCTTTATAAATTTAATTTGAATTTTTTTATTATTGTTAGAATGTAACATAAAAAGAGATACTACTATTGAATTTTTCACAACACAAAATAGTAAACTGAATATAAACAAAATTTTAACATACCAGGTAAGCCAAATGGACTATTTGGAGCACTACTATTCAAACTAGTAACTGGAGAAGGTACACTCAAACCAGATGATGCTGATAAAGTATTTCCAATAGGAGTATTTGGTGGTGGTGTTGTAAATCCTTGTGCAGAAAAACTAACATTATGTGGCATAGCAGGCTCAGGAACTGGTTGGAAACTTGACAACATTGGATGACCTGGAGGATATTCACTGTGTCTTGGAACTAAGACAGGAGGTAAAACTAAAAAACAGCAGAAAATAATAATTGGAAAATGCAAATATTTTACAATAAAAATTAATTTTTAATTATAACTTTATATTAAAGTAAGTTATATAAAATTTCAATAAATTCAATTCAGTTGCTGCAAAAATAAAATCAAAATGTTTCTTTGAATAATCAAATGAACTACAAAGTTAAACTCTGCTGTAATAAGTATGATTATAATGAGTTTGTAATTATTGTGGGCAGATCTTCATTTTGCTTTCTGTTTAGAATACATTTTCATGTAAATATTCATTGTTTTAATGAGTTAACTTCATGGATATAACAAACTAACTTTTGTCCTGTGTAGTACTTAATGAATGAGAAAATCACTATCACCTGAGTGAACCATCTACTTGAATTGTTAAAACTATATTAAAATTGTTTTGTGTGACTTATTTTTACATTTATCCTTCAGTCTTCCAAATAAACATGTCATCTAATTAAAGAATGCACCTTTTGATTCATGAAAAAATCTAGTATCCAAAAATAGAGCACAAATTAAAAAATATCGAAATATGTAGAAAATTTGGAAATTTGAGTGTTTTAAGAATAAATTTGAGATATATGGAAATACAGTAGAGCCTCGAAAACTCAGCCTAATGTGGACCGAAGGGTGGCCGAGTTTGTGAAAATGCCGGGTTATCGGGAATGGGGTTAAAAAAACTAAGTATGAGTGTTTCCTCAGAAAATACTGTACTGTATTTGTATGTATTGTTTACTTAAAATACAACAGAGAATAAACTGCCCAAATACCCTTAAACAAAGGAAAAGTACGACCTTTATGAAGGCATAGAGCCTTTACTACATGAAAATGAAAATTAATGAATACATTGTGTACAGTAATTTACCTGATAAGACAGACCCCAGAAAAATACTTTATGAGGTATAAAGCTGTCTATAATGAACATTAATTAACTAAGGATTTTTTTGCCCTGCTAATGTGTGGCCAAGTTATCCGGAGTGCCGGGTTATCGAGTGCCGAGTTTTCGAGGCTCTACTGTATAACCATTATAATAATAATAAACTTTAGAGTTTATAACATTCATTTTTTTAATATTGAGTAGGCTGTTTTAATATTTTAAATGATTCATATTATATATGCTGTCAGCATTGATCTGAAAAATTTTTTTAAAAATTGCCAACCATTTTGCCAGTTTTAAATTTTTTTCACCACTTCAAATTGTTTATTGTCACCTGTTTTACTTACTAATTAATGCAGGTGCTGATAGCCTGCATTATAATACACTTTGTAATACACAATTATAATACATTATAATACAATTAACACTTTGGAGTCTAGGAAGCAAAAGTAACATGTTAAGCTGAGAACTGATTTTTTAATGAATAATTCGAGTAACACATTTGATCATAATGCTTAAACAATATTTCATA
Organism: Centruroides sculpturatus; assembly: GCF_000671375.1. Classification (NCBI taxonomy): domain Eukaryota; kingdom Metazoa; phylum Arthropoda; class Arachnida; order Scorpiones; family Buthidae; genus Centruroides; species Centruroides sculpturatus. Next base: position 410,476 of record NW_019384859.1, read on the forward strand.
CATTCTGTCATGTCAAAATTTTTATGCTTTAGTCTACTGAAAAAAGATCAAAGTAAAAAAAAAGTCACCCCAAAATATTTTCCAGATTTTCTGTCAGCCAATAAAAAATTCCCAATCTGGAAACACTGGGCAACATTGCACAAAAACCACCTTCAGTTCTCAATGTCAATTTCCTGCATTCCTGTCCAAAGTTGCTATGTGATGTCATAACATCAATAGTGTGGTGCATGGGTCTCCTATTGTGCAGGAGTTCAACATTTTGTTGTTTTTATTGCCACTATTATATTTTTATTGCCAAGTGGTGATTTTGGCACTGAATGCAGAACATCTTAGTTTCTGCATTTAGTTCAGAGAGGCATAAATTTTTTATGTATAATCTACATCACATTAATCAATTACTATAACAGAATCATTTATAAAAAGATAACAGATGAAGTTTACCAACCACAAATGTTGCATATTGTATTAAAAAGCCATATTGTTTTTTTAAGAAAAGTTGGGAATGATGTAGTATATTTCTAATAGCAATAAATGTGTTAAAACGTTTCTTTAATGTATTTTAATATTTTATTGTATTCAGTCAAATAAAGAAATTTTATGTTCTCTAACTTTGTGAAATAAAAACTTTATATTCCTTTTTATTTCTCACTAGTTGGCATAAAAATACAAATAAAAACATTTGTGTATGCTAGCAAGGTAAGTGGCACATTGGTATCTTACAAAAAGCACATCATATTTGTCCTTTATGCCCACTATAATGTTGACTGTACTGGTAATAAAAAAATGTGGTTTTCAAATATATCTCAGCAACAAAAAAAAAAATTAGAGAAAAACTACAGAAATATAGATAAAGTAAAAATGGAATAATACTCTATTCCAATTGTTTAAAAAAGATGTTACAAAAAATAAACAATAATGCTGAGATTTGATGTTGTTGGACTTTAATAGTAAAGAAAAAATATACCAAAAATTTAAAAGTTTTTTCCATAAAGTCAAGTTATCTTCCTTAGATGAATAATTTGCTGTCTACTTTTCTGTTCTACCATTGTAACATCAAGAGTGAGTATTCTTCCTAATTCTAGTCAAAATTTTTTGGATGTATATCAACATTATACATTAACAATGTTGCTATAGTGCATACAATATCTGATCAAAAGTAAACAGACACCTGGTCATAAACAGCTTTCTTGTATAAGATGAAAATTAATAGCCTTTTACTGTTATCACAAAGTCCACTCAGAGGAAGGCTTGCCAATAGCTATTAAAACATTACTTTAGGAATTGCTATCCAACATTAGCCATTAGCCAAGTCAATCACCAATGTTAAGTGTTGAGGTCTGGCTTGCAGTTGGCATTCTAGTTCATCTGAAAGCTGTTCAATGGTGTTAAGATCCAGATTTTATGCAAATTCAAGTTCTACAGTATCCAGCTCATCAAACTACTACTTGATGAACTTTGCTTCAAGAAGTGGGAGTAATTTCATGTTGATACAGAAGTGTTCCCATCATATTAATAACAACACAGGTATATATTAGTCATATATGTAGCTGATCAGCCAATAAAATGCACTGAATGCAGTTCACAATAAACATCATAACATGACATTGCTTCTGAAAGTATTTTGGAACTTGTGGGAAAATGTTACAACTGAAAAAAGACAATTTTGATATACTACAAGATTCAGAATTTGGGAACCCTGGCCTTTCATTCTACATGGTCTCCCAAACTGTTGTTGCACTGTTGACATTCCAAGACATTTTCACTTGAAAATAACAACACTAACAATGCAGACATTTTCCTAAACAAACTTCTTGTTTTGATGACATCCTACAATTGCATCACATTGAAAGTTGATGAGCTATGCCATATGACCCATTTCACTGAAAATGATTACAAATACTTCTAACAAGATTACATGCATCATTTTATAGCTGTCAGATATGTGACAGTGACACAGATAAAAAAAGCAACTTCAGTATTTTACATAAATATCCAAATATATATTGAACATAATTCAAAAAAGAACAAAATAAAAAAAAACATATATGAAGTAAATATGAATAAGAGGGAAAAAATATCGAGAGAGAGAGAAATTGAAGAATATAAATCAATCAAATAAAGATAAGTGGCAGCTCTAATATAAAAAAATAAAAAAGATTAAAGAAAAAAAAATGCAGGATATTAGGAAGATGCAAAAATAATAGAAAAGCCAAGTGATGGAATGAACATACAAAAAGCCAAAAAATAAAATCTTTTTAGGAAAACATCAAACAAGAAGTATTTAATATAAAAGATACAAATATTATATATCAATAACATGGAAATAGCTGGCAAAGAAAAAAATTAAATGGAAAGATATCTAAACAATAAAAAAAATTACAACTATAATCATATAAGAAAGACTTGACCAACTTTAGAAGGGGTATGACCTACTTTTGTGATCCAACCTACAGATAATCTATCATCTCATTTTCATTCTTTTGTGAGAGTTTATTATTATTGGTCACTTACAAAATAAAATTATACTGCAAACTATAATTAATATAGCAAAATACATTTATTTATTGCATAAAATTATATCCCAAGCCATCTTTTTTTACAAAGACAATAAAGCATTGTAAATTAAATACCACATTTATCTTTCACTGTAATGAAGCATTTTATTTCTCATTCACATTACGAAAATAAGTTTTGCTCTTCTTTGGTGCACTCATTTTGCATAACATTGATATTATTAACAGCAGTGATACAGAATTTCTAAAATAACAACTTAACCTAGTTATGATTATCCATACAAAGAGCATGATCCACTTCCCTGTGTTCCTTGTTTAGTATCTGCAAATGCATTTTTTCATTGTGCTATAATCAGGAACAAAGGATAACCACACATTTCACAGAATATATTGTTTATCAATCCATAGTGGTAGTTAAAAAAAAATCTATCAGTGGAAAATATGGAATTAAAATTTCCATAAAAATTATAAATTCTTTCAAGTATTAAAAAATTATCAACAGATTGGTTGACTACCACACAATTTTTGGTCAATTGCAGATAACACAATCAAAACCCACTTGCTGACCAGGCTAGCTATAACACATTCCTCATAAAATTATAAAGAATTTGACTGAATTCATTATATCCAGTATATGCAAAGTTAAAGATCATTTGCTACATGTTCTAATTAAAGTTATTAAGAAAACAGAACATTTCAAATGCTTAAAACCTAAAATCTCTGGTGACAGATAAAAGTCCAAAAATGTTTGGATAAATATTAATTAATAGTTAGTTAATTAATATCTTAGTAAAAAATAGTATTGAATAATACAGCAACTCAATGTAATGATAATTCTGAAATGTTTATATTTTTAGCCAAATTTATATTGAACTTAGATAATGATATTTATGAATTAAATAATAATATCAATTCATCTCACAAATCTTAAAGAAAGAACTGTTTAACAATTCCAAAAATTTTCTAAACAGTTTTAAGTTTGATCATTTTCATTTAATAAATTTTAATGTTACTCTGAAAAATAAAAAATTATCATTCAATTAAGTAACAAAATATTTGGAAATAAAGAGAAAAATTTTCATTAAAAAAAGAATATGTTAATATCTTAAAATACAAGTTATGAACTGCTTTTTCTTTTATTGGTATTAATATAATTTTTTTGAAATTGCTTTCTCTCTCTTACAAGAAAAATAAAGCACTTCCAAGCCTTGATCTGGCATCAAACTTATAAATTTTATTTTTTTCCAAAGCAATTGAAACAGAAAAAAGCCTGAAATCTAAAACATGAGTAAAATCTTTATCTTCAACCTTATCATAGAGTTGTATATATAGATTATACTCACTGTTCTAGAGATTTTACTTTTATAACTTGTAAAAATAAAAATATAGTAATATACAATGACTTTCAAGTAAAAGTAGTTATTACTGAGAGGGAAAAATTCAGAAAATAATTCTTTCATAGTTTGTGTTAAAGTATGTTAGCAACTTTTCAGAACAGATTGTTTATAATTAGCTAAAAATGAAAGAACTGTTAGATCTATCATAAATTATTTGGAAGAAAAACAAAGTTAGTTTTTGCTATTACATAAATATTTATCTTCATAATTTTTTGTCTTTTCATACTGAATATTCTGAATTAATAATATATGTCCTATTTTATATTTGAAATCTTAAGTTATTCAAATGAACTAATTTTATATAAAAAATATCTGTAAATTTTATACAAACAATTTCATGCCATAATAAAATAAAGGAAGCCTTTTAAACTAGATAAAAAAATATTTAATTAATAAATACCAATCTAATACTGATCTTAAAAATCAGTATTAAATTGAAAATAGAATGAAATTAGGTTTAACTTTATTTTATTACTATTCTATACACTTTACAGCATATCATTACTCTTAGTTTAACAATATACAACAGATTCTTGTCAATGTAAAAAAAATGAGCATTAACTAACAATAAGTTATGATCCTATTCAGGATAGTGAAAACTTAAAAAAATAATTTGTTAATTTTTCTCTATCAATAATTTTTCTAGAAAAGATTTTTATTTTTTAATCATTTAAAAAACAAAATTCCTTAATAAAAATTATTACTGAATTTAAAAATAAATTGAAAACAACAAAATTAATTAAGAAAAAACAAATATACTAAAATTTTGTGATTTTTAATATTTTCATTCAATTTAAATTTTCAAGAGTAACAAGATTTATGAAAATTTGATAAAATCATCATTAACTTTCATCAATTTTTGGTAGAAACAACTGAAAAAATACAGTAGCCCCCTATAAAATGGGTTCATATAATGTGGATTCGTATATAACAGCAAAAAAATTGGGACCATATTCATATAAACACACTAAAAGAAACTTGTAAAATACAGTAATATGTCATCTCCGACTCATGTCGTGACAGGATTGGTCGAATCTAGACCAATAGCAGATATTGCACAAACGTTGAGTTTAAATGAGCAGTGGACCTAATAAAACCATTTACTATTTAACGGCCATAAAAATTATATTTATATTAATAATGTCTCCAAAGTTCAGTGAATTTTTCACAGAAAAATAATTTATCAGGAAACACGCACCCGCCGTTCGATGCGCCGCTCCATGACGAAAACAAGCTTAAGCAATGGCGCTGTCGAACAGTGCACACTCGGTAAGTAATCCCCCAATTTTTTGTTTATGCATAGTTTATATGGATTATTCCCAAAAAATTATACTTGTTTTGGAAATGTTGAGTCAAATTAGTTTAGAATCGATTAATTTTATGGAAGAAAACCTTTCAAACAGCCGTAGTCCGTAAACTGCATATGTGCCGGGCTGTGATCAGCTCATGTATTTAAGGACTCGTACAACATGAATTTCATAAAAAACGGAACATATCTACTGTGTTATAGGGGGGATGACTCTAGTTTCCTAGAAACCTTTACCAGCCAGACAGCAAAAAAATGGCTAGTAAAAATTTCTGGAGAAAACACTGATTATACTGCTATAAGAAGTTAATATTTTAATTATTTTTTATGAGATAATGATTATTTAATTAAACAACATTTATTGTGTGTGTTTGTGTGTGTGTATAAACACACATTCTTTAATATTAACATTGAACATTGAAATGAATAACACTGATTTGTATTATTGCAATTGTTTATGAGGAGGAGGAGGAGGAACAAGAGATTATATATACACATATCTCCCACTCCCACAAAATATACAAATTACATTTGTAATGTATAATTTCTATATTCTTCATATCTTAAAATTGGCAGAAACCCTTTTAAGCATTGAATAATTAAATATGACCTATAGTAATACCCCCAAACTTACACAATAAGTGGGACCGAGTGATAACTGCGTAAGTCGGGGTATAATTTTGCATATAAATACATACAAATTATTTTTAATTAATTAATTGGAGCCGGAGACTAAAGAAAACAATAATTTAGAAAAAAATGTTTAATAAAATTTTAGATAATACATATGTATAACAAATTATATTATTAAAATTGTGTAAACCGAAGTTATTTGATGTAGGAGGAGGCTTCATAAAATCTAACAAATTCGTCTGACGGCTCAAAGATTTTTTCTCCTGCAAAATTTCTTTGTAGCATGTTAATNTTTAATAAAATCTTAGATAATACATATGTATAAAAAATTATATTATTAAAATTGTAAACCGAAGTTATTTGATGTAGGAGGAGGCTTCATAAAATCTAACAAATTCGTCTGACGGCTCAAAGATTTTTTCTCCTGCAAAATTTCTTTGTAGCATGTTAATAATATTTTTATTTCTCGTTTTGTAGAAGAAATGTGCTCTTCATTGGGGCCTATATTTTTTAAACTTTGTAACCCCTTTTCAATTGAACTGAGACCTTCTGTCAAGTTTCCAACCGTCATTCGATCATCTGATTGAACTGGGTCTAAAGAATCAAGTTCTTCAATGTCTTGCTCATGCATTTCTATAAGCTCATCAATTGTCGGCTCCTGATTGTGGGAATCCAGCAGTTCTCGAATGTCATCACTATCCACTTCTAAATTTATTTGCCTGGCAAGATCAACAACTTCTTCAATCACATTACCAATTTCATCAGGCTCTGGCACTGATTCAGCCTGAGTTTCAGTGATGAAAAAAAAAAAAGGACATAGTTTTTTCCAGATGCCATTTAAAGTTTTTTGTGAAACTTCATTCCAAGATTGTCCAATGATTCTCACTGCATCTAAAACATTGAATTGTTTTCCAAAAGTCTTTAACAGAGAGCTCATTGTTTTTGTCTCATAGCTTCATGCAGATGTGAAAACAATCGTCTCGTGTAATAAGCTTTGAATGTTTTGATGACTCCCTGATCCATCAGTTGAAGCAAGCTGGTGGTAAAAATACAACTTTCACACGTGGGTCAAAATTAGTTAAAGTTGCAGAGGGGAGACCTGGTGTGCTGTCAATTATTAGCATCACTTTAAATGGAATTTGTTTAGATTGACAATAACGTTCGACTTCAGGTATGAAGTGATGACCAAACCAGTCCTCAAAAAGGAAAGCTGTCACCCAAGCTTTACGATTCAACTTCCAAATCACAAGCAAGCCAGCTTTAGATTTATTTTTCAATGCTCTTGAATTTTCCAAGCAATAAACTAAGAGAGATTTTAACTTACAATCACCAGCTGCATTCGCGCCAACCATCACTGTCAATCAATCTTTCGCGGCCTTAAAACCTGGAAAGGTTTTCTCTTTACGCACGATAAAAGTTCTTTTAGACATTGTCTTCCAGAACAGGCCAGTCTCATCTATGTTGAATATGGTTTGGCTGTTATAGCCGCCTTCATCTATCATAGCTTTGAATTTCTTTGGCTAGTAAGACGCTGCCTCTTTATCAGCACTTGCCGCCTCTCCACTTTCTGCAATGCTATGCCAATTAAAGCAACTTTTGAATCAGTTGAACCAACCGTTACTAACTTTAAACTCTTCATCTTTAGCCACCTCTCCAGCATCCTCTCTTTAAATCTCTCAAAAATCAGCTTACCTTGAGAGCACACTGTGTTCTGATCAATAGGACAATTTTTTCACATTTACTTGATTATCACACCATAATTTTAAGTGTTTCCATCTCAGCGATAATACCATGACATTTACGAATGATGCTTGAATTTAAAGATTGAGCATTTTTCACAGCTTCGAGAATTTTTTCTTTACCTTTTATAATTATTCTGACTGTCAATTCTGGTAGATCAAATTTCTTTGCCAATTCACAAATTTTCATTTTTGTATTGAAGTCTTTAATAATGTTAACTTTACATTCCAAAGATAAAGTTTTTCTTTTCTTGTTTGATGCAGAAGAATCAGTTCTACTTCGTTTGAATGACGTAGTAGTTTCTCAAGTCTCCATAGATACAACAAACACAGAAATAAATAACACAAAATAAATTGTAGCTATGCGTCGATTCCACGTGACACGTCCGAACATGTAACCTGAACAATAGTGTGGGGGGGAATGAGTAATCAAGTTGCATGGCGCTCAAACAAAAGATGAGTCAATGAGATTTGAAAGTCGCATAACTCCGGGTTTGCATAAGTCGGGGTAGCGTAAGTCACAGTATTACTGTATCTGATTTCATCATTATGAATGATGCTGAGTATTTTACATGAAAAACATTAAGAATAAGAAATAAAACTAAATATTTTGATAAACATTATTCCTATGATTCAGTTGTTTCAATTCAATGCAAGTAAGGTGCCATATTGCTTCAGTTTACATTTGTATTGTGTGCGCTGATTAAGTATAAGTCAGTACAGTAGAGCATCGTTTATCCGAAAGTCAGTTATCCGAAACGTCAGTTATCCAAAAGAATTCCAGTCGGCAAATTTAAATTTTCGCTAGTGCTGTGGTGCTGCATTATTTAGCTACTCCAACATTTTTTTTGTTTGTGTGTGTGTTTTAGCTGGCAGCACTGGCACTTTTGTGTGGTGTTTTTCTGAGGACTGTGTGTCATACTGAGTCAAACGTTTTTGATACTAGATTAATTAACTTCTTAAGTATAATTTTTTTGTTTTTATATTTTTCAATATATTTATTTCGTTTGTAAAAAATAAAGAAATAATTTTTAACGACAGAATAGCCACGATTATTATTTTAAAAACTTTACATTAGGCTTAACATTGACAAAAATTCAACGGAAAGCGGCACGTAACGGAGAAAATTTTAAACACGGGATAGGTTAATTATTTTTTCGTACGTAATCGGTTATCCGAAAAATAAGTTATCCGAACAACCCCAGTCCCCAATTGATTTGGATAAACGATGCTCTACTGTATTAAATTTAAACTTTTTTAGTATAAATGAGTAGTCTCTTGATAATTTTAATAAAAGTTTTTTATGATTTGATTACTTAACTTATTAATATTAAACTCATTAACAAAAATATTGTAAAACATTTGAACTTCTCTATTATGTTAACATATTAACAACTGGGTATTTTGCAAGGTATTGGTATTGTCCTACCCTATAAAATATAATTCATTCCATACAAAATTAAACAAGGAAAACAATGATAACAAAATTATTCCTAAGAAAATAATTAGTAGAAAATTTGAAAGACTAAAGAATAAATTAATTGGTAGAAAAAACTAAATTTAGAGTAAAAAACACAGAAAATGAGTGATTATAGAATATCATTGGCCAAAATGAAAATCATTGTTAAAAGTTTCAAAATTACTAAAGAAATGTATGTAGAAGAATGGAAACAAACAATAAAAGCAAAGAATAAATCCCAAATTTTCATAGTCAAAAAACAACAAATTCTTGATCTAATGAACAAAATAATGTCTTTATCTTGGATTCAATTACAATATTGTGTCAATAAAATATCCTTTCAAAGGTTCTCTTCTCAATGACTCATATTTTGATGAGTATAGTTTATAAATTAAGAGAGCATTCTAGCCAAAAATTTTTGGGTGTAAATCTTCATGTTTGAAAAATGTAGCTGCATCTAAATGTGAACCTCTTTTCATAGAAATCTGAGATGTTTTAATAAGTTGTTATCTAATGACTGTATTAGTGGTGGTGTATTTTTTTTGAATGAATTTGCATTGACATTCTTCAAATTCATTCAAATTTCCTCCAATACTTATAGGCCCATATTTATTTAAATAATTATTTCTTCGGAATAATTTTGGCATCATTGTTTTTCTTGTTTAATTCAAATAAACTATATTTTATAGGGGGTACAGGATAGAATGTCCCAAAATACCCAGTTATAAAATCATGTTTGAAAAACAACTTATGAAGGTCTTTAAAAATAAACTTTTAATAATTCTATTTTGATATATAAACTAATCCAATATAAAATAATAGATTATTGTAATATAATAAAGTACTTTGAGTTTTCTATAATTTCTAAATTATACTAACCAGGACTTTCTACTCTCTTATAATGGTACGGATTAATACAGACTTCTTTTTGTTTTGCAGAAAATGGAAACTCACAGCAATCAAGAGGTTTTAATTCATGATGACTCTGAAGATCAGGCCAACGCCAAACTCTGCAATAAATCACATGTGGCAAACCTTTCCTATGTGAAACCTGAAAATAATAAAATTTATTATAAGTTTCAATCTTGTCATGTAGTATTCTAAAATTATCAATAAAATTTACCTGCAATCGGCCATCTAGAGAACGTGGTATCGTAACACATTTGCTTGGTTGTCCAGGACAACTAAGAGCTTTTTCAAGTTCTTCTATTGCACCTTTCTTTTTTTTAAGTTTTTTAACTAATGAATCTACTGCCTTCTCAGCCCATTTTTCTTCTTCATCTCCTTGTTTCCATCCTAAAAGTTTTTTAACAGCTGGACTAGTAAATGAAAAAAGACTGTTCAGTGTAGTCATTCTGTTTTCAGCTTTGATATCAACATATGGATTCAGTTTTTAATATATGAATCATTAATGAAGATTTCTGAAAAATATGAATTTATTTACAAAATGCTTTATGTAATATATTTATAGAAATAATTATATCAATATATAAATATTTATTGAATTAATAGAATCAAAAAACTTCAATGTTAACAAATGCAAATGTTTTTGTTATTTTTCTTTCTTCAGAAATTACTATATGTGGTAATGATATTATATATGATAAATAAAGTAAAGATAATTCAGAAACTTCTATAAATATGCCTAACCAACAGAATTTATCTTCAATAGTATCTTATAAATTATCTTATTATACAAAAGTTATTATTCAATTTAAACAATTTACATGTTTCTGTTTTGAAGACAATTAAAATTTTTATAGGTAAACAACTAAAAAATAATAAATTTAGTATATTAACAAGGATGCTGTTAAAATATAAGACTGGTGTTAACTTTTCCTATTCACCTTTGAGTTGCTAATATCTATATTTTTAGCTTTGAACAACTCAAAGCTAAAAGTATAAATTTAGTTACTTTAGTTTTATTTGATTTAAAAAACAATTATTAATTGCATATATATAGTAAATAGAATTAATACTAACACTTAGCATAAAAAATATGAACATTTATTAATCCAATTTTTGATTAAGGCCAAATGATCTGCCAGATTATATTGGGCTATAATAAGGCTACTATTTAATTATAATTATCTCCTCAAATTACTGGAGTAATTAAATACAAACACAAAACCTTTTTAACCAGTAACAGAACTTTAATGCAACTTCCAAATGTTTTCAGTTTTCATCAAGGCCTGCCTCAGGTTTTTAACTAAACTGACTTCCAAACTGGAATGTTCAAAGATGTTTGAAAAATCAATTTTAAGTTTTCGAATATATCAAATTCATACGGCTAATTGACTTTGCTTGAATCTTTCATACTTCCATGCCTGTGCCACCGTATCACAGTCCTTTAAGTTAATACAGTTGCCATTCAGGTTGGCTTTATATACAGTAGAGCGTCGATTTTTCGAATCAATTGGGGACTGGGGTTGTTCGTATAACTGATATTTCTAATAACCAATTTATGTACGAAAAAATTGTTTAACGTATCCGATGTCGAAATTTTCTCCATTGCATGTCGCTTTACGTCGAATTTTCGTCGATGTTAAGCCTAACAAAGACTATTGTATCGTTAAAAATTATTTTTTTATTTTGTACAAACAAAATAAATATATTGAAAAATATAAAAACAATAAAAAAATATACTTCAGATGTTAATTTAGTATCAAAAACATAAAATATTTGAGTAGCCCAAGACATAGCCAAAGATTGAAGTGCCACAGCACTGGCGAAAATTTAAATTTGCCGACTGGAATTCTTTCGGATGATTGACTTTCGGACTCTACTCTACTGTACTTCCAAATATAATCTGCTACAAATATGATCTGTTTGAAAGGCCTGCCAAATTAATCTGGTGTTCTGGAGGTCCGCATGTACTTCCAAGTCGGTGGCATACGTGGACAAGGTGATAATATGCCTGTTGTTTGCAAGGTCGTATTGATGTTCACGTACTCTCAATACAAGGTCGAATGTTGATTTAACAGTTAAGTTAAAAACCTGAGGCAGGCCTTGGTGAAAGCCAAAAACATTCAGAAGTTACTTTAAAGTTCTGTTACTGGTTAAAAAGGTTTTGTGTTTATATTGCTATTTAATAATTAAATATTAAGTAATTTTGCCTAAAGATTGATGTTAGATGCCATCTCTTGGTAAATTTACTAATTATAAATAAATAAATATTTAATTTTTAATGTAGAACATTCTGGAAGAAAATAATTGGTCCCAAGCAGGACAAATCTACAACTCTCACAAACCATGCAGCTTTGTTGCCAGTTATAATACCCAAACTGCCCTATGATCTTAATCTCCAGATACAGATTATTAATTTAGATATAACCATGAGTATGGTTATATCTAAATTACTGGAGATGACTTAAAAGTCCATTTAATGGGCCTTACATGGCATTCAGCCAGCTATTGCTTTATTTTAAAAAAATTCAAAAGCCCTTTCAATGTTAGCATTTGTAATTAAAATGTATCGTTTTCTCTTATGCTTTTAAAATCACCAATTGTATACCACAGAAAGAGCTAATAAAAATTTTTCATTGTCATATTCAATTTTCTCACCCCAAAATTAGTAAAATTTCACTCATGAAATAAAGGAAGCATTCGAAAATTTTTTTTTGTTGTCCAGTGTTATTAGAAGTTCTCTCAAATTTATAATTTTGCTTAACTAGCACAGTATTTTAAAGTTATAAAATGTTTAAAATTTAAATATGCCAATTGATATTATACTAAGAGCTCAATTGCAAATATAATAATGCAGAATAAAGATGAATGAGTCTTTTTGTTATTCAAGTCTAGACTCCAAGCTCAAGGAAAGGACTATATATTCAAATCATAAGCATGTAGAGTTCTGAGCCATAAAGTTTAGTAATATGGAATTGTATATCTTAGTATGATGTGATACTGAATATATTTCTAATTTTTATATATGCTCATGTAAGAATTCTAACTAAATCAAACTAATTTGTTTTGACCATAGAATAGTGATATCACATTCATTATCAGATAAACTGAAACAGGTTTTTATATAAAAACAAACAAATTTCTTTAAAGATAAATTAATTCAATTATTTTCTGCTTCACATATTATATAATTGTAATTTGATATTATGTTAAAAACAATAGATTATGACTTAGAATTATAATTTCAGCAATATCTACATGTTTCCAACTGTAGAAATTGCTGTAGCAAAAACTGCAATTTCAGAATTTTTTCTTTCAGCAACATTTCTATGACATCATAAGATGTTTCACATTCTCACATTAGTCAACAATATGTGAACTAAGTCTCACCTTGATTCAAAAAGTTTGTGGACTTGGACTTTCCCATCACTGATGCAATGATATAATTTTTAAATTATAAGATTTCTAATATTTTAAGCCTACTTTATAGATCATTATTAATAATAACTGATTTGCAAGTTACTGTAATTAAAGACATAAAGGCATAAAGGGGAGACTCCGCGTGATTTCTCCAAGAGAATTTCTTGGAAATAGGGAGGATTCCCACAAGCCTCCTTAAATTTAACTATTGCAATGTCTTTATGCTTTCTATACCAAATGTACTGCTGCATGTGTTCATGAAAATGGAGGCATGATTTTTACTACACAAAAGCTAAGAAATATTATGTTAAGTTCATTGCAATTCCTTGATGCTGCAGAATTGTCATATTAAATTGGAGTTACCTGAATTATAAATGCCATATTTATACTATTTAATTGGCTATATTATTCTTTCATGCAAATCTAAGGATTCTTCCAAATACAAGACATCAGCTTTAAAAATTTGATTTATACAGAACTACTATTTTAAACTAAGAAAGTTAATGTGGAAAAAGTATTAATAAGACATGTGACATAAATACTCAGTTTATAAGAAAGTTTATAAGAAAATTATTAAAAAACTTTATTAGCAGTATTCACAGAGCAATCCATGTTTTAAGACTTAATTTTTTCCCCCAGAACAGTAGTGTAGCAATATATCAGCCAACAATGCTAATTACCTAAGTAATAGCAACTACACTGAGTCAAGTTTAAAACCACCCTTACATTCCTGTTTTGTACCTGATGATTAAATGACAAACTATATACCAGTACACTACATGCTATTCATATTCTACACGTTGCTCATTACTGTAATGGAACTGAAGATGACTTGAGTTGAAAGCTTTTCTCAAATAAAAAGTTTTTGGTTTCTTTAATCAGCAATTATATGAATTTCCATATACTATGTTATCTAATAATAGTAAAAATGCAGACGGGAGTGCAAATTTCATAGTCCATTTAACAAGCTACACAACATGGAATCTTTCAGCCTGTCTAAAAATATAGAACCATGTGCAAATACAGTATAGCATTTTCTACACATATATGTACAATAAGAGTCAATGTGTACAATGCCACTTAGTATTCACTTATTTGGAAAAGAAACAGATATGAGTGATGCATTTCTTAAGTTTAGAATGGATGGTCATTAGGGATTGCAATCCAGCAGTGTTTTCAATCCAGCTGGATTTTTGCTGGATCAACATCATTCCAGCTGGATCCAGCGCGGATCCAGCACAGATGTATTTTTGGTGCAATAAAGTGTTATCTATCTATCTATCCAGTAATTTATGGTTTTTTTAAACAAATAAAACATTTTTTTAAATACTTAAGAAACTTTTATTATTTAGACTGGTCACTCACTATACAGTAAATCAATAAAACTTCTTACATATTTAGGTAGTAAACTTAACTTTGGTTCAGTTTAACACTTGAGATAGAGATAATTAACTTTAAATGTTTGGTTAGATTATAACTATAATGTAACCTTTAAGTTAAATAATAGCAGAGGTAATTCTACTAATTAATTTATATTAATATACTCTACTATAATAATGTAAGGACGGATAATCAGTGGCTAAGTGGCTATCAGTCTTACCAGTTTTCTTATATAGGCTCTACATATCAGTCTGTAGCTATTTATAAGTAATTTAATTATTAGTGTTAGTAAAGTAGTGAGTAAGTAATTAGTAGTAGTCTAGTAGTCAGTTATTATTATCACAGTCATGAATCATATGCATTCATATCATCATATATCTAAGATAGTGATACTAATTAATTTAATTAACTATTTAACTAACTAGGTAGTCTCAGTTTCTCACTAATTTTAACAATAAAAATGCCTAGCCTAGCCCACTAACCACTTATAGAATAAAAGTTTAAAACTCTTACTTAATAGAATTAGAGTAGAAGTTATAAAATATTAGTCTTGTCTTGAATAAAGTATTTCAAAGGATTAAATAAAATTAAATCAATCACTTCTGTTATTTTTTTGACTTTCTAAAAGTAGGAGCTCAAGAAACAAATGGTATTGATGGTGTTGTCTCCCAACCTGCATATATATCCCGCTGTGGAGAAGGCTCTTTCTGCCTCTATGCTAGTTGGTTTCAGGGTCATCAAATAATCATAACTCAAAGATAAGTTTTACCTTTGACTCCCTCACGTTCATAAACAGCCATTTTCTTTTTAAATACAGTAACTTATCATAATCCTTCTCAGTACTAGTTTCTTTTCGTTTCATGAAGTTTTCTTTCTCACGCTTTAGTTGGATCTCCGATTCTTATTCCAATGTGAAATTCATGGAATGAATGCGGGTTATCTGGATCATCGTTTTCCGTTTCCATAGTATCCTCAGCCATTGCTGCTGGTTCCATTACATATGTATTTACTCGATTCAGCATATTTTTCATCTCCTGGCGCATTACATTTTTTTCAGAATTGTGAAAGAATAATCGGACATTCTAACTTTTTGATTATACTTCTTCGGGTTCTGTATGTAAATCAGCATCTCTGTGACCTCGATAAGACGCCGTTCTCTGATTCTTTTGTGGCACTCAAGATTGTATCCTGACTTTTTAGTTTGTCTAAGACAAATCTCAGGGTTGTGTCAGCAGTTATCAAACTTGACTCTCTTCTACAAAGAGCTTTTACGACCAGTTTATAGGTTAGGTTTCGTGGACAAGCCACGAGGCTGTAGCTCTCCATAGGCTTAAACTGTGATCGTTCCGTCACGTAAATTAGAATTATGCACCAGGACTAGGAGAGGAGTTACTTATTTTATTTAGCGCGAAGACACTTTATTTAGCGAGAGTGGAAAGTCAACTGGCAATTAGATCAAAAGGGCAGGCAGTGCGGTATAGAGAGGGGGTGTAGCATGTGCCACACTGAACAGCAACGTCGCCCTTGCCGCCGAGCGATAGCACACGTAGAAACGCGGCAACACCGACAACGTAGATTTTTGCACCATTATTTAGAAAGTTAATTGAGTATTTGCAGATCCAGCAGGCCGAAGAATGCGCTGGATCCAGCTGGATTGTTGGATGAGAAATCCAGCAATTGCAATCCCTAATGGTCATGCCATTTCCATAGATAAATCAAACCCACTATCTTGGTGTACTGTACTCTTGTTGATAGTATTGTGTGTGATATAGAATTTAATTTGTTTAGTTCATTTTTAGCAATGAAAAGAAGTTTTCTTTGAATGAGGCCAATAGACTGAATTTATTTTGGTATAATCTCATGATTCTAGACAGAACTTTGATGGAGGGAAGTGTATAATGTGAGGTTCTTTTAGTGCTATCAGCAAGTTCACACTGATATTTACATCTTTCAAGATAGCACAGACTACCAGCAAGTACTTTGTAACAATTTGATGGCTTATTTACAAAGATTCTGGAAACAGCCACTTGCCTTTCAACAACACAATGCTCTTATTCAGAATAACAGCACAGAAGTACAGCTAGCCATCATCATCAACTATTGCAATGGCCAGTGTGTTCTCCAGATTGTAATCAATTGGAGAACATTTGGGAATATTTGTATGTTGGATCTATGCAAATAATCAACTTATAATACAGTAGCTCAGCTAAAAGCAGTGATTCTGAACACATGGAAAGAAACCAACAATACTGCATTATAGAATTTCATACAGGGTATGCCAAAGCATATTTTAAAGTTAATCAGAACAAACTATTACAAAATTAATAAACTTCTTAACTGGACTTGATTTAACTAGATAAATTTTACATCTACTCCAGTTAAGGAATTCTATTACATGTTTGATCCTGAGGATGGCTACTTAGATAGTCAAAAGCATTTGATGAATAAAAAATTATTGCAGGAACAGACTAGATCTTTTCAGATATTACAGAATTAATTATTAAATGAGAGTTTGTCACTTATGCCATATTTGTATAAATAAAACTCTGCAGTATTGTAGTGATCTATACTTTCTAGATATGACATTAACAGTTATTTATTGTATCTAGAACCTGTACAACATCAGGGATCAGTCTGAAAAATTAAAAAAATTCACCAACCATTTTGCCAGTTTTAAAGTTTTTTTTTTCACTACTTCAAATTACTTATTGCCACCAGTTTTACTTACTAATTAATGAAAGTACTGGTTGCCTTAACAGTTTGGAGTCTGAAAACCAAAAGCAATAATGTGCTAAATGTCAATTTTGTAATTTTGTGCTAAATGATTAGGGATTTTATCGCTATTATATATATTTTTTTGTTGCCATTTTAATAAAAATATCACAAAGCGACAATTTTGGTGCTATGAAGTGTGACTCCTGCTACATTTATATGTTACCAGTAAAATATGAAATTTAGGTAGTGTGTACAATGCCTAGATGTATTAGGCAATATATAAAACAAAAAGTTTACTTTTCACTTTGCCTAGACATTTCATAAAATATCTAGGAATTCTAAAGATTACCCATGATTCTTCAGGTAAAGTATATAGAAGGAAATACAAGTATATACAGTGATACCTTGACTTATGCTACCCCGACTTACGCGATTTTCAAATCTCGTCGATTCGTCTTTTGTTTGAGCACCAGGCAACTCTTGATTACTCATTCCCTCCACACTATTGTTCAACTTACATGTTCGGACGTGTCGCGCGGAATCGACACATATCTACAATTTATTTAGTGTTATTTATTTCTGTGTTTGTTATATCTAGGAAGACTCGAGAGACTCTATATGGTGATTTCTTGTAACAATGAACGAATCAAAAGACGAGATAAGATTAACGAGAACATTTATTAGCTTACATACATCTGACTTGGATTTTACACACATTGAGAAATTATACCCCGACTTACGCGGTTATTGCTCGGTCCCACCTATCACGTAAGTTTGGGGTATTACTGTACTATATAATGATAATATTTTATTTTTAATATCTGTGAAAATAGAACATGAAATAACACTAATTGTATCATTAATTTTATTTATTGTTTATTTATTAGCAGCATACAACATTATAACATCATTTTGAATTAAAAATGAGTAATTACTTTTCATGACACTATCACAATGCTAAGCTGCAATTTTTAATCATATTATAATTTAAAATACATGTAACTTCTGATCCAGACCAGAAGTTCATATACAGTTAATTAGGGCCTCCAGCCCCTAACTTTTCATATCTAATCTCAATTTTCATCTATGTAACTCCGTTCTCAAGATTAAGGAAAGATGGATAGACAAAGGGACAAGAATGGAAAATTATAGGTCTACAATTTAAAAATTGCAGCCCAAAACTTTTCTTTTCAGGCAAAAACATTTTAGGTTCTGGCATCTATTTTTACACAGGCAATTCACAAATCCTTGTCTAGTACCTGTTGCTTGCTCAGTTGCTGCTGACCTGAAAGAGACTTCATCCTTAGGGTGTAACTATGCAGATGCAAATTTAGTAGCGATCGAGAGGTTGCGAGCAATATAGTTCTCATAAAGGAAGACCATGCACAAGCGAGAAACAAGAAATATTACTGGCGAGAGCAAATTTCTGGTTCTCGCACATATTTGACAGGATTTGATATTTATCACATCTCACCTCTTCTCATCACATATTCTCGACTATGCTCACTCATAGTCGCAGACACGAGTGAGTGTCTGCATAGTCGCACCCTTACAGGCATCATTAATTTAAAACATTTTTACACATTGTGAACTGTGATCTTGATTATAGCTATTTTAGAACACTTTGTTTGGTTCCAGCTGATAAAATCAATCAATCATCATACTTAATACAATATCCAAAGTGTTGCAAGTATTACCTCTTTCATTATCTACTTCTGGAACTGGAAGATGAACTGTAAAACCATATTTATTTTAATCCAGAATCCAGATTTATTTTAATCTTGTCAGCAACCAAGAGCTTTCTTATTTTTGAAAAAAAGGACAAGTAACAAGTACACCAAATTCTTTTTCAAATTCATTAAAAGTATTTCCACAGTTGCCATGAATATTTCATCCACAGTCTGGGTATGATGAGTACCACTAATTCATTTTAAACACACATTAAATGAAGTCTTGATCTTCAGATTCCTGGGTCAAAGTCAAAGCTTTAGAGATGGTGCCTTCAAACTGTTTCATTTGTTGGCAGCTGTGTTATCTTTCCCTTTCTCTTTATATTCATTGTTTTTTCAGCATTAATAGAATCTAAAATAACTTTCATTTCTTTTGTGATGTTCAATACTTCTTGGTGGCAAAGACGAAGTGTTCAAATAAAGATTTATTTTGCAGCCAAATAGTGCTTCATATGGAGATCTTTTGATACCTGAATGAGTGGCTCTATTAAACTGGCTTTAATAGCCAGATGATCTGCAGAATTATCAGGTTATAATAAGACTAACAAGGGAACTGTTGGAGTGTCTTCTAATAAATTTTAATAAAATTTAGTTAATAACTAAGTTAAAAGTATACAAACTATATTTTAAATTTGTAGCATTCACTAAAAGTGTTAATCAGAGTTATTAGCAATCAAATGTTGCACTACTTTATAGTAGTTTAACACAGTTATGCAAATTTTTAGAAGTGAAACGGTCACGGAGGAAGACAGCAATATTACATTTAGAATAAATTCTGAAATTTTCAAAAATAGGAGAAGAATTAATAAAATTTAGTTAATAATTATGTTAAAAGTCTACAAAATTTTATTAATTCTTCAACCATTTTTGAAAATTCCAGAATTTATTCTAAATGTAATATCGCTGTCTTCCTCCGCGACCGTTTCACTTCTAAAAATTTGCATAACTGTGTTAAACTACTATAAAGTAGTGCAACATTTGATTGCTAATAACTCTGATCAACAATTTTAGTGAATACTAAAAATTTAAAATAAAGTTTGTATACTTTTAACTTAGTTATTAACTAAATTTTATTAAAATTTATTAGAAGACACTCCAACAGTTCCCTTGTAAGTTAATAATTAGATACAAAGTAATTTGTCTACTGCAGTGGTTCCTAAAGTAGGAACTACTGCTTTCCTATAGGCAGTGAGTAAATGTATGGGGCAAAAAGAAGCAAGTAGGTGGCAGGGTACTGAATGGTAACTATAGGCAAGGGTTGGGGTAATTGACAACCTTTCCCTTTCCTCTGTTAAAACTGGTAAGAAGAAACATTGCATTTAATGGTTTTCAGATGTAGAGAACAATGTATACTGAGTGTGAAGTTCATAGAAAAGTCTTTCTAAGAATATTTCCAAGCCTTTCTCCCACAAGGAAAAAATGGGTTAGGGGTATTGGTATAAGTTTATGGAACCAAAGGGAGCAGTGACTCAAAAAAGTTAAAATACTCTGGACCAGTGATCCCAGTATTTAGGCAGTTAAGCCACCATCTAGTGATATTTTAATAATTGTAATAAATATGAAGATAGGCTTCTATTCTTCAGTAATTGGATGAACTATATATATTTCCTCCGATGAAGATTATTTTTATCCTGCATTCATATTGTGATTATATTTTCTATATCTTGGTTTGATCTTTCAATGCTTTCTTGGTTTTGACTATCACATCAGTGTTTTCTGTACACAGTATTTTTCAGTTGATACCATAATCCTTCAACTACAGATTATTTTGTTTGCAAACTCTCTTCTGTTGTCTTTATTTTTATTGTTTTATCAAATGCACATTATAGGTATGTAAATCCATTAGCCCTTTCTGTTAATTGTTTGAAGAATGCCAAGAAGAGTAAATATAACAAGCAAATGATATGCTATTTCCTCAGCTCTCTTGAGTTTAAGATCTATCAACACCAGAAAATTTGTTAGGTGATCCTAGTAAACTGTGGTAACTTGTACTATACTTGAAACAACTCTATCTTTGTAGCTAAACTCGACACAAATTTACCTTGGATTTTGAACAATGCTTCAGAGTTCGAATTGTGCATGTACTAAAAAAATGCACTTGAACCGTAAACATAAGTAATCTCTCACTCTCATGTTATGCTCGTATGTTTTCAGTGCTTTTTTTTTTATGTTTTTGGCATGTTTGGTTATATATATTGTGTTTTTTCATTGATTTTTAATAATTTCTTACTGCAATTTTTCTTTGTTGACATCTTTTGAATGTTCCATACATTGTTTATCCATTAGTTCTAAATTTCCTGAACAGAACTTTTAAACCACATTTTCATAATCAGAGCTTAGGAGCATCTTCCTCATACACATTACAAATTTTTTTTACTGTTTGTAGTGTTATATCCTTTCTGAAATTCATAGAGAGTAACATGCTGGATATGTTTTTTACCTGAAGATATTTCAACTTGATTTGATTCAAACAAATATGAAGTTTAAAATAAGCTTCTAAGGATATACTGTAATCTCTTATTAGCAATGGGTTAAATTTCATGACTGTTAGAATTAAATTACGCAACTATGTTAAGTAATGACAGCTGTTAAAAATAGGCAAAATTTTGTCTACTCAATATAACTTATTAACTGTGGAATCCAAAAAAAAGGAGTGGAAACAACAAAGTCTAAAAGATAGGTTGAATTATTGACAATTGAAATTAAAAACTATGGAATCGTGTGGCAAATCTAGCAGCCATATTTGAGATGCCAAAGTTGGTGGTGTGCAACCAGTAAATGCAATTTTCATTCCATTTTATCACACATTATTTACATACTTTATTTATTGTTTTGAATTTTTAATTTATTATTAGAACAAAGGTAATTGTTTTATTTTTATTTTTACATTAACTAATGTGTATTTGCAAGTTTAAAACTAAATATACATTATTTAATGTAAAAATAAAACAAGAGATGTTTATTGAAGTGGATATTTTTCACAGTCAGCGAATGAATTAATTCACTTTCCATTATTTCTTAACGGAAAAACTGCTTCAACTTCAAACAACCTCCTGGATTGAATTAAAAATACAAGGCACCAATGAATACTTAAATCCATATCCCGGAATGTTGTGAAATGCTCTCGAATGTTCTGGACTGTTCTGGAAATTTCTAGAGGGCAAAACTTCCAGCCCTTATATCTTCAACGGCATGCCCTTCAGGTAAAAACAGGAACCTTCTTCATGAATGGGGGATAAAGGGCTACCACACCATATAACTCCCTTGATCGTACCAGGACTCGTTTTTGAGTTTTAGCAGCACGCACATTGTACACTTACCTTTATAATATATATTGATGATGATTATAAATACCCCCTATAATATATTATATTATAGGGGGTACAACTTATAATTATTTTAGTCTTAGGGGTACAGGTAAGCGATCAAAAAAGTTTGGAGATCACTGGTCTAGAGGTAGACGGTTAGGACACTATCTCTTGATAAATTTCATAATCAAATATTTTTATTAATATTAGTTTACTGTGACTATAATATATTAATTTAACTCATTATACTGATATAACATCTAGATGAAAATGAGATTGATTTTTAAACTAATAGACTAGTTCAATCTCTCTCATCTAGACCAGGGGTTGACAAAGTGGTCGATATAACATTACTTGGGGGGGGTTCGATTGAAAAATTGAAATTAAAAATCACAAATATAACTATACATATTATTCAGTTTCTGAATATTGTTTCAATGAATTTAATAGTACAGCGACCCGTCAACGCGCAAAATGGCTATGGATCAAGTCGCACAGGACAGACAGAAATTGCTGAGCCCGTTAATTTTAGTATTTCACATATATACAATAAATGTAAAAAATGTAAAAATTAAAAGAAATGTATTAAAAATAGAAAGTTTTTTTATAACACAAACTTTTTGGTGGGGTTGATGTGAGATTTTGAAAATTTGCAGGCGGTCGACAATCAAAAAAGTTAGGCGACCCGATCTAGACATTACATCAGTATAATAGCTCCTATTAACAGATAGGACTTATTACACAGCATAGTCAATCCTTACATAGTATACAGGTAACCCCTGTATAACACGGTAGTTACGTTCCAAAAAATTGCCATGTTATGCGAAACAAAGAACTAGTACGAAAAGGGTTAGGTTCCAAAAATTAAAAAACATGCTAGTATATTTTCATATTTAAGATAAATATCTTTATTAAAATTTTCTTAAGTGATACATAATATAAATTAAACAATGTTTTCTTTGTCATCACTAAAAGCACTATTAACCGAGAGCGTTTTATTTTTGGCAAGTTGTCGTTATCCTCTGAGCACTTTTCTGCATTACTTTCAGATTCATGCTTTATCTTTTGCAAAAAGTATGTAATTTTAGATTGCTTGCTTCTAGTTAAAAGATCTTTATAAATTTCCTTATATGGTGCTAAGCACTTATGGAATAAGGGAAAAAATCTGGCAATACCAGAAGCAGAAGCGTCGAGATCTGGCAAAATTGAAACAATTTTTGCGAAGGACCATGTGTATGGAGGCGAGAAAAGAAAATTTACATACTGAAGTACTAGTAGTTCACGAAAATAATAATTTTCGTGAACTATTAGTACTTATGTATGTAAAAATTTATTACATTTCATGTTGTACGAGGGTTTCACCCATTTCTCAAACCATGTCAGAGTGAATCCGTGCTATAAAAGTACCGTGTTATACGGGGATGGTACCAATTCTTGAACTGTGTTAGAGTGAATCCGTGCTATAGAAGTGTCGTGTTATATGGGGGTTACCTGTAATCACAGTAGGCTAATATTTAAAGAAAAAAGGCAAGAAGCATTAATTAGTAATCTGAACTATAGCTTAATAAAATCCTGCAGATCACTTGGCAATATTAAAGTATTGGGTTGTTGTAATTCATACACATCAAAACATCACTAAGTTAAACTGAACATTAACTCAAAGGTGTCTACAGCTCCCAGGAAAAGTAAATAGGTTTTTCTTCCACATAATACAATCTCATTAACTTGAAATTGTTAGTACTTTTAACTCAAACTTATTTTCTTGGGTACTCACCACCCATTGATAAACTCATGGCCTTCATTTTCTTTTATATTCCACTAGCTGTTACCCGCGACTTCGTCCGTGGAGGTTTTGCAAGCAAACCCCATTTACATTCAATATTTCAATAACCATAGTAATTGTTATATAACATCTACCGCTGAAGAGAATTGCCGAGAATCAAACGAACTATCTTCAATTTGATCAATTTTCTGGAGTGTTTACAATCGTTCTATAATCGAACCAATATGCAATAACAAATTCGAATTTAAAACGGTTCGAACATTTTTAAAATCGAAATAGATAAAAATATTTATAACAATGTCTGAAATGTTATTAATTTAATACACCTAAGTACTCAATGAAGACTAAATGTAATTGAAAACAAAAAATCGCATCTAAAATAGTACTGTAGAAGCCGTTTTTCCAGTTAAGCTTTAATGCTCTCCCTCTCCCCCCCCCACTTGGGAATTTCAAAAAATCCCTTCTTAGTGTGCGTTTTCATGACGAACCCTAACTGTGTACCAAATTTCTGCTCTTTAGGTCCAGCGGTTTGCTCTGGGCGATGATGAATCAGTGAGTCAGTCAGGACAAGCAATTTTATATATATAGATGTGAATACAGACAATTAAAATAAACACTATCTGCAACAACACAATCCCACTTGGAGACCACTACTCTTGACAAAATGCTTCTGATTATTAATTTAAGTAGCCTTAAAATATAGCCCAAAAAATACATCAGATTATTTGGTTATAACAGTTCCATGCCAAACACAACACCACACCCTTACAGCCTTGAATCTACATCTTTTTATTAATACAGTATGTTTTGGCATTCTGGTTGGGACATGAGAGAACACCTTGACAATGCACTCAAAAGCATCATAAACTGTATACAATTTTGTAATCATTCTGTAAACAGATTCTTGAGAGATAGCTTGATAACAGAAAATTGGATATTAGTCATTAACTCAAAACTCTAACTAAAAGTAGGGAATTTTTACCTCAAACTTTGATTTAACAAAATTTTACTGTACAGGAGTTCCTCTACTTACAAACATTCAACTTATGAACTTTCAGACATACAGTTTGACCATACATCTGAAATTTAAATTTCACACTAATTCTGAAGTTCAGTTGCTGCTTATGGAATGCTGTTAAATCAGTCTTTGGCCAATAATAAATAATTTATGTGGCTTATTTCTATTGCAAGTTGTCCATTGATGCCATGGCCTCCACACCCTACAAGCACTAAATCCCAGATCAGGATCATTGGCGAGCCCCCTCCCACTTGAACGCGAGACCTTAGTGGTGTGAGACAAGGGACCTAACCATTCAGCCGCTGCAGTTGCTTTTGTATATGATAAGGCAGCTAAATGACAAAAAATATTATTTTCATTCACAAATTAAACATATATTTACAAAAACATAGATTAGATTTATTAGAGACAATAGAGGAATTACACTAACAAATTTTACAATGACGAACATGACATTAAAAACAAAAACAAAATAACAACCAACACAAGAACTGAAAGAATGACAGAAATTAAATACTCCAATTAAATTGAACTGAATATTCCACAAGAAAATCAAAGCAAAGCAAAACATGCAAGCTGGTCATCTTCATACCTGACTAGGATCCAGTCAGTCACTACTATGTGGGGGTCCCCACATAGTAGTAGCTGACAATTGATGCTCATGAGATGACATCAAAGTTGGTAACTTTGGAGTAACAGAATTTTTCATTATTGTTTTTGGCTTTTATGAACTTTTATGATTAGTACAGGTAACCCCTGTATAACATAGGAGTTATGTTCCAAAAAACTGCCATGTTATGCGAATCTGTGTTATACGAAACAAAGAACTAGAGTGAAAAGGGGGGTTAGGATCCAAAAATTAAAAAACATGCTATTATATTTTCATAATTAAGATAAATATCTTTATTAAAATTTTCTTAAGTGATACATATTAATATAAATTAAACAATGTTTTCTTCGTCGTCACTAAAAGCACTATTAACCGAGAGCGTTTTATTTTTGGCAAGTTATATGATGCTAAGCACTTATGGAATAAGAGAAAAACATCTGGAAACATCAGAAGTAGAAGCGTCGAGATCTGGCAAAATTGAAACAATTTTCGCGAAGAACCATGTGTACGGAGACGAGAAAAGAAAATTTACACACTGAAGTACTAATAGTTCACGAAAATAATAATTTTCGTGAACTATTAGAACTTAAGTATGTAAAAATTTATTACATTTCATGTTGTACGAGGGTTTTACCCATTTCTCGAACCGTGTCAGAGTGAATCCGTGCTATAAAAGTACCGTGTTATACGGG
>NW_019384859.1:437098-534503 GCF_000671375.1 Centruroides sculpturatus
ATTTGTCTGAAAGTATGAAGATGGAACATGATAGTTCGGATAATTATCAGTAGATAAAAAAATATGGCTTATTTATGTCTTTAAGCATGTATGTAGTTATCTTATACAGTAAAACCTGCTAATGTCACCACTTGTATAAAGTGACTACTTTGAGCTGGTCCCTTCAGTGGTAGCAGATTTCACTGCAGAGAGGTTGCGTCCAGCATTTCCATCAGGAAAACGTGTATGTCGGATGTTGAGCGCCGCATTCCTGTAAGCCTAGAAGTTTGACAATGGCGTTTGGAATGTCGAGCATGATTCCACTGACTTCCAAACGCCATTGTTAAACTTCTAGGCTTACAGGAATGCGGCGCTCAACATTTGACATACACGTTTTCTCAATGGAAACGTCAGACGCAACCTCTCTAGTTATTATTCTAAGAAAGTAATGATAACTGAATACTCAATTTAATTTAAGAATTTTAGTTATTTTGTATTTAATATTTACTAATTACTACTGATAATATATAATGTTTTCAGTGTTAGTTTTTTATTTCTAATTTTATCCACAAAGCTCAAAATAATTCTATTTTATCAATATTGCAAAATGTTAAAATAATTCAAAATTAAAAATGTCTTTATAGTGATATCATAATAAGTAATCAAGATATAACTCGTAGATCATATCTTAAGTATTATTGTCATGTCTTGATAACAATAAGTAAAAACATATTTGACTCATGAGAATAATACCATTTATCAAAAATAGTTTCAAAATCACAATCACATTGTAATATATAACAATAAAAGTAAATATCAAATTAATTTTAAATATCATTTTGTTGCAAGAAACATTTATATTATTTCAATAAATGTAGTGTGTCATAACAGACTGAAATCAGTTAAAAATAAAGTGATAACAAAAATAACTCAGTTTACCAAGAAATTGTAGTAAGTTACCTTAGGTATAAACCTTTTCAAAACTAAATTAAAAGGAAATAATTTTTAAAAAAAATTAAAAACCAATTTTCTCAATTAATTTCATATATAGAATAACAATGAAAGTCACATTTTACTAATAGGCTTATTTCTCTAGGACAAATTTCTATTAGGCTTCTGTAAACAGCAACACTCAAAATTCAATTCAATATCTTACAGAAGATATTATAAATGAAATATAATGTCACCTCCTGCAAACAACACTAGAGCCACTCCATATATATGCAATTCAATATAATTTTCAGTTATTTAGCAAATAATTGTACTCAATACATTGTGAACAACTTCAGGAAAAAATAATTTATAGAAATATAGAAAAATTCTAACTTCTTATATATTAAATAAGCTTTGTAAACATTCAAAAATATTCATATTTTAAAAAAATGTTTGAAATTTTGAATTTTTAAATCACTTTTACCCAATTATAAACATTGATTTAATTCTTCCGATAATTTACTTGTGTGATATGTAACAAAAACCAGCATGGAAATTTCTACTTTAAAAGATTTGTTAATATACTATACATCTAATAGATTTAAATCTTTATATATATATTTTTTTAGGAATAAGATTTAAAATCTAAACTTTAAAGCAAAATACAACAATATATATCAATTTTCCAAGCTAATATTTGTGTAGGACTATTATTTTGAAGTTTGTATCTACAAATATACACGCTCTTAGACGTACCCATCCTATTACATATATGGAAAGTAGTTAATACAGTCATCCAATAAACTCTTAATCAACAAAGTGAAAACTTCAAATTACATATCCGACATCAATAGCAATTTACATGGTAATATACAAATGTATTTCATAGACAATTAACCCACAAGCATCATACTTCTGAAAAAGCTTGATATAATGAGTGTAAAATGTAACAATCATTGAATGAGGAAATCAATGTTATATTTAAAGAACAATTCAACTACCTACTACTAGGCCACAGTTGATAAATATGATACATTCCACACCTGTTGTTCAAATGTTAAATACCTATTAACAATTTAAGTTTAAACATAAATTATCAATTGTAAGTAAATGAGGTTTGTTAGAAAATAAATAAATATTGTACAGTTTCCTAATTACTTGTATTCATCAGTGAATGTTTTTAAGATATAAATAAGAGAATAAATCGAAATTAGTGGAGGAGAGAAATATCTAACGAACTGTCACTCGGACGGAAGTGCAGATTCTAAATATTTGTTAAAGAAACAGAGATAAGATTCCCTTTCTTAACAAGAATGACACTTGGTAGGGAAAAAAATAATTCATTTACAAGTTATAAAGCGAGTTAATCCTTAACAGAATGGTAAATGGTAGAAGAACGTAAGAGGCGGAAGCATATTTAATTAATTAAAGTATTAATAAGTGAATTTTTTAAAACAATTTTCACACGGATTCATCAAGTAAGTCACTCGACTAGGCCTAACTTATTTACGTTATCGTAGTGGATAAAAATGTTTCGTACTTACATTATTTGGTGATGTAGTGACGATGGTTTCATTTATTAATATATTTAATATATTACTTTTCACAAATTTTCATAAAAATAACAAATAAATTCCTCTTACGAATCCATCAACACTAACACAGTATCGGGCGACGAACGGACGAACGACCGCATCACAATTAGATCTACGAGTATTCGTTCGCTGCGGTTGTTGCGACGACGAGTATAGTAAACGTGTGAATAAATATATTAACACAATTAAAACATTTTTAGAAAAATGATCGGTATATGTTTTAAAATATTTTAAATTTTAAATGTTTTCCTTTTTTAAATCTTTCTACGTTATATAATAACCGTTTGGACAGATCTATCTTTCGGTGTGTGATGTTACACTAACTGAGTGAGTGACTGATCACACCGACTGGCGGCATCGAGTCTGGCTACCGACACCCAAGAATACTCACTAAACGGACAACATTCATCCGTCCATCTCCCTGTTTAGTCCCTGTTTGTTGGTGGGGGGATAAAACGGCAACGAATGCGAATCAACGGTGAGAGGTCAATCACTCCGTACTACATCATCATCATCATCACCGTGCTAACATAAAAATTGCAATCCCATCCTCTATGAGAATTCGAATAAAGGTGCGCTCGTAGATGAACTCCAGATTAATAGGTTAAAGTTTAACACTAGAAGAATTTTCTATCCTGTTATAAAACATCTTAAACAGAATAGAGACTTTAATTCCTCTTTAAAGATGAGTCAAATGCTATGAAAAGATTGAAGAGAGAATCAAAGCCGAATTCATATTTTTTCAGCAGGTTAATTAATGGATATTGTATATTAGAACTAGTGAAGAGAATTTTTAACAATTCTTTCTAACTAAATTAAACGAAAACAAATATTTAAAAAGTGAAAAAAAACAAACAATTTTTCATCGTAAAGTGCGTTTTAAAATGTAGATGATGACGATAAACGTACAAAAAGTTTTTTTACTCGTTAAATAACGTATAAAAATGATTTTGCTTGCAATTTACATTCTAAATTTAATATCATATATCTAATGCTAAAATGTTATCTAATATATCATAATTAAATCGTATTAAACCGTATTCTTTTCAAAGATTTTGCGATATTTACATTGTTCTTATTATTAAAAAAAATAGTATAAAAATTCAAATTTGAGATTATGTTGTTAGAAAATAAGGAAACCTTACATTTTTAATAGTATAAGTCTATTAAAATATACAAAACTTATGTATATTTAGCCTAGGCCTTACATATTTTTAAACATAGAAAATCAAAAATTTATCGTAAAAAATATTAATAACTAATTTAAAATATAAACCTTTTGAAATGATTTATAGAAGATTTATAATTCTGAACTATAACCTGTTTGTCTTATATAATTTATCACATTCGCATTCTCATCATCAATATTCGATTCAAAATAATTAAAATACAGTAAACAATATATAAAATATGTTATAAGCTAATAGAAAAAAATTTTTTAAAGTTTTTTGATATGCGAAGTGACAGCCAACTGCAGGTCAGGAAAACAAAATTTATGACTATCAGCACTATCCGGCCAAGTAATGACTGTTGTAAATTCTTATAATAACAATGTCCGCTGAAACAGAGAAACAAAAAAAATTTTTTTTCAATTATTTGTGATAAATTAGAACCTTTATATTGAACTATAATAATTTTATGATACATTCTATCTCTTATATGTATTTTTACATATATTTTTTTCATTTTAAAAAAGCAAAAGATAAAGTTTGTGAACATCCTGAAAGCCATATTAATTTTTTTTTACCTTTGTCTGTATACTGTATACTGTACAGTACTTGGCAAATATTTTTGCATTATATTTTATGTTGATTTGCTTTATTGAAGGTGAAGGTTCAGATTGAATGAATATTATTGATGCACATAAATCTTTGTAAATATATAAATATTAAATAGGAAATAAAACTTTCTAATAAGAATTTTGAACCGAAAAATTTAAATAAAAAAAGAAAAAAAAATCGATTTTATAAAACGTCAAACAATATTGTATGTAGATGAATCTTCAACAAATTTGACATTTCTGTCAAGCCTGTCATTTTATACAGATGTCCATTGTGTCTCCTGTCACATATTATATTTTGCATAAAATATGACAAGCTATCTAAATATATTCTCATCTCTAAGCATGCAGTTACGTAATTGAATGCAGTATAAGAGATATTTAAAATTTTATAAAATTAATAAAATTGGATTTGCAAATCTAAAAAAAAAGAAAAGAAAGAAGCGCTGTTTTACGAAGCTATAACTTTTTTTTTTTCTGTTTTAAAATAAGTTATTGTTATTTTCTATCTTTTATTCTGTTTAAAAATAATATGTACAGAATTTTTCTATATTTATTTTAGTCATAAAAGTCAAACCCATTTTCTTATCTACATAAACGCTTCATACAAAATAGCCTTCATTATGAAAGAGCGTTGCGCTTATTCATGATTCCTGAAAACTCGCATTGTATGGATCCCTCTCCACAGGATATAAGTTTGAAGATAGATAAAAATCTACTCAGAATATACTAATAATCCCTATCTGTAAAGATATCAAATTTATTCCTTTATGTCCTCTATTTGCATTATAATGTGTTTTATTCATGTGATAAAGTTGGAATATTCTCACGATTTTAAACATTAAGCACACAGAAGGAAAGTCGTTCAATATTTGTCTTTATGTTGTAATAAATAAATTATTTCAAATCATAAAATAAAATTTAAACAATTCCAATAAAAAATTAAAAAGATTATTTTTAAAAATGTTGAAAAGAAATAAATTATTTAATTTAAAAAATTGCTATAAAATAAAACTTAATTTCTAAAATATTTAAAGAAAAATTAAAAATTAACAGAAAAATTTTGTGTTGTGTGAAATATAAAACAATTTCTCAAAATATAAATACATTTTTATAAAATTTTAAAGTTTTTTTTAATTTAATTAAAAATTTATCATAAGGAAGTTTTTAATTTTAAAAACGGTTTAAATGTTATTTTTCTATTTAACTTGTAAGAAATTTCCTTAAGGATATTTCCAAAAACAAACAAAATAAAAATAAAATAAAACGTATGACTTCATTCATAGAATCGAAAAGAAAAAAAAAATTACTAAAACAGGAATTCATTATACCTGTAAAAAGAATAAGGAAAATAATTATAAAATTATTTTACTTTTATAACATTTAGGAATACATGTAGATATATAAATTAACTATGTAAAAGATAGTACAACTTTGATATAGGCTACCGCATTAAAATATTCTTTGAGAAAGAAAGGAAAAAAAAGCTTTATTATGATTTCTTCAAACGAAGTGTACTTAATTCAACAATGAAAGATAAAAAATAAGAAAAAACAGATTTGATTTATCTTAGTTCAGTCGTTTCTTTTATTCAAAGTAATTAAATTCTCATTTATAGGTCACTGCTAACTTATTGGGAAGTCAATAGCTACTTGTGATAATTATCCCATAAGCTAAGATGGATGCAATGATTGTAAGAGGGAGGTGCCCTAATTACCTCTTCATAATCAATTCTTTCATTATTAAAATTGTTAGAAAATATATCTTTACATAAAAAAACATTAAAAATAATCAATTCAAATAATTAAAATGAAAATATAGAATTAATTCTATGATTTTTTTTAGAAAGAAATACATAAATGAAAGATAATTGTAAATTTTTTTCCACTC
This sequence comes from Centruroides sculpturatus, assembly GCF_000671375.1. NCBI lineage: Eukaryota > Metazoa > Arthropoda > Arachnida > Scorpiones > Buthidae > Centruroides > Centruroides sculpturatus. The sequence continues at coordinate 443,276 of NW_019384859.1, forward strand.
GTGAAATACAATATTTGTTCAAACTATTTGTTAGAATAATATGTACTGTGCATGAATATTATCAATTTTTTTTGTTGTTTTTAATCATATCTGTCATAAAATATTCATTGAGTTAAAACTGATTTTCTTAAAGTTGTCCTATGAATATAAAACTGATCTTCGTGAAATGAGATTATGGTTTTGATAACATTTGTCAAAATCTATCATCGTTAATTTAAAATATGCTTATTTATAATTTTGTTCAATTTATGTTCTAGGCCCTTTTTCTTCCATAAATCATAAAATTTAAAATATTTACTTTTATATAATTATGTTTAAATAAATTCATTGACGTTTTCTTTTTTCTTCTGTTCGTCTTTGACCATTAAGCATTATCATCTTAGGTAGACTATAGATATTATACTACCAAAACAAACGTTTTGCACATTTTAAATAATTATAAGAATATTAAACTCATTAAAATTATTAAATTTTAATCAAATATTTTATTTTTTAAATTATAATTTCTAGTATTTATTACATTTATTTTTTCTATTTATGCATTTGCTTACAAATAAATGCAAATAATATAAATCTATATTCATTTATACAAAACGCACTTTAATCTTTATAAGAAAATTACTTTAGTTAATATCATAAAGTTTTACACAAAATACATATTTTAAATTACATTCAAGATATTAATTTAATATTTTTCAATAAATTTTACTGATAAAAAAGTTCAAGTATTTGGAAGAAAAATGACTGGAAAAATCTTTTCTGACACGAGTAAAGAATATTGCATAGTTAGTCCATCATCAGTCAAAATTTCATAATTTTCTGTCGGTTGAGAGAACTTAACGAATGCATATCATCATCAAAATTTTGAAGCCATGAGAAAAAAATAATAAAATAAAATTAATTAAATGTTTCAGAATATTTACGTCGGGTGTATATACATCTAGGCTAAATTTTGGTGATTCATCATTTTTGTTTTCTATATAAACTCGTACTGTTGCTGTTCCAGTTAAAGGAGGATCTCCTTGATCTGTAGCTCTGACTGTTAAAACATATGCATTCGTAATATCTGCATCAAATCTCTTATTGGAACGAATAATGCCTTTATTATCAATTGTAAATTCATCTTTATCTATAGAATATTCAATTTCAGAATTTTTCCCTTGATCCACGTCAGCAGCAGAAACTTGTAAAATTGAAGTTCCAATTTTTACATCTTCAGGAACATTATGAGCTTGATAATCTGGTAATTCAAATCTTGGTGAATTATCATTTACATCAGTTACTTTTATTATCAGCTCAACATGTGTGGAAAATCCGCTAGAATCTTCAGTTGCAGTAACAATAAGATAATATGTCTTTAGTTGTCGTAAATCCTCATAATCCAAATCTTTTGCTAATTTTACTCCTCCTGTTATAGGATCAATATAGAAAGTTCCAACACCTTTACCTTGAGTTCTTAATCTATATCTAATCTCTCTATCTGCAAATGATTTTGCTTTCACTTCAATAATATCAAAATCTTTCTTTTGATTTTCAGGAATGGTTACTTCATAATCTGACATATAGAACTGAGGTGGTCTTTTCCCTCCCATTATAGATAACCTTTTCTCTCCAGTCGATTGATAATGCAGAGTGCCACTACCACTTTCCATTCGTCCATTTTGATCTTGTGCTTTTACATCCAATACATATTCTTTATTCAACATGAAAGGATCACTTCCTAATGTTCGTACCTCTCCAGATCTTTCGTCAACTTCAAATCTGCCACCAGTTCGATCCATAACTAAGTAATAATGTATATCATGATCTTGGTCAGGATCCCTAGCTTCTAATTTGAAAACAGGAGTACCTGGAGGTGCATTTAATTGTATAGGTAGAGGTCTATTTATAAAATAAGGACTCTCATCGTTGACATCTTTCACGTGAATAATAACACGCTGTTTTTCATGTTCTTGAAATCCTGGAATACCTATTAAAACCCAAAAATCTATAGTTTTTTCTTTTTCTAACTGTTCGTAGTCCCAAGGTTCCTTTACTTTAATACTTCCATTTTCCTCAATGTCTATCCAACGATTTATACCTTCTAATTTAAATGTTTCTTCGTTATTTCGTTTCTCTAGATGAAACATTATTTTACCCTTGATACTTCCATCTGTTTCTTTATATTTATAAGTCTTTGTAGGTCTACCCGATCTTTTACTACGCACTAATATAACTTGATTTTCTATTGTATTTTCGTTGACTTTCTTATGGCTGTATACTTCAATTATAACTGGAACAGGATTACTTGTTAAACGTGGTTTACGATTATCGTGAGCTTCCACTAGGAATTTGTGTTTTCAGCTGCGGTTTTTCCAATAATAATATCTCTCCTGTTTTTGGAATAATAATAAACACTGAATGCTTTTTTGAAAAATAATATACAGGTTAATCACCATCAGCATCCACTGCAATTATTTTTCCAATAACTTTATGTAGCTCTGTAGAATCTGGTATTTGGAATTTATAACTATTCTTTAATAAATGAGGAGGATTATCATTTACATCCTCAACTTTTATCCTAATGAAAGTCTTTGCACTATCACCTTTACTATTAGATGCTTCTAAAGTCAGATTGTATTCCTCTCTAGTTTCACGATCCAATGAATTATTTGTATATATAATGAGATTTGTGTCATTTGCTNTATTTTCATAATTAAGATAAATATCTTTATTAAAATTTTCTTAAGTGATACATATTAATATAAATTAAACAATGTTTTCTTCATCATCACTAAGCACTATTAACCGAGAGCATTTTCTCTTTGGCAAGGTATCCTTATCCTCTGAGTATTTTACTGCATTATCTTCATATCCATGCTCTACAGTTTGCAAAAAATATGCTATTTTGGATTGCTTGCTTTTAGTTAAAAGATCTTTATAAATTTCCTTATATGGTTGCTAAGCACTTATGAAGAATAAAGCAAGTATGGAATAAGGGAAAAACATCTGGCAATATCAAAATCAGAAGCGTCAAGATCTGGCAACAATAAAACAAGTTTCAAGAAGGACCACGTGTATCGACAGAAAGCGGGAAAAGAAAATTTACATACTTAAGTACTTGAAAATTTATTACATTTCATGTTGTACGAGGGTTTTAACCAATTCTCGAACCATCTTAGAGTTATAATGCTATAAAAGCACCGTGTTATACAGGGATGTTCCCAATTCTCAAACCGTGTTAGAGTGAATCCATGCTATAGAAGTGTAATGTTATACGGGGTTTACCAGTACTTCAAAATGCATTCAAAATATAATAGTAAATTTAGCAGTGGAATTCAATGCAAGAAATGCAAGTTCAATGCAAGAAATGCATTTATCTCCATACTAGATTATTTCCATTTATATCCATGGAAACTACTGTAAATTGGATATTATAAAACTAAGTGCATTAGGTGGAAAAAAAACCACTTTTGAAACACCTGCTCCTAAACAGCAGTGAGCAGGTAAATGAGTATAATGTATTATATTAATTATATTAAAGGACCAAATAAGTAGTTATTTTGTGTGCAAATGTGTTTTATGTTAGTTTTCAACTTACTACAAAATGTCAGGTGCCTAACCTGTATGTAAGTGAAGGAGTACCCATATATAGAAACCAACATAATAAACATAATCACTCATTTAGTTCTAGAAGAGCAAAAAATTGCTGGATGATGTCTTTATACACACAAGCTATGACAATACCATAAAAAAAAACCCAATTATTCTTTGGTAAGATATCGTGCATTCAATGTCCACATTCTATAAATGAAGAAGTTGTTTATAAAAAATAAGCAGGTTTTCCAAGGCCCAATACCAATTATTCTGGACATTTACATAATCTGATAAATGAAACCAAGCTTCATCTGAGAAAAACATGGTTTTAAGAGCAGCCAAACTGTTTTGTGTGAACATTGAAAACCACTGACCATCTGAGATAGCAACAGTTCTCATAGGGAAATGAACTTCTTGATCTGGATAAAACTTAGAGCAAAGAAGCTGGAAGGGTTAGGTGATATGTTAATGTATACATATTCACAAAATAAATAGAAAACAAAATTAAAATTTTTGACTATTGAGTCCACAGACTTTATGTACCTTAAACTAATGGTTTTGTTTTATCTTATGTAGTTTAGTTAGTTTTATTATTTTATTTTTACATTATTTTAGTGTTAATTACCATTTCATGTTTAATTCTCATTTGTTAATAAAACTATATTAACATTTGCATAATTTTAAAGTTTCCATTTTATCTTGAGATAAATTTGAATCTTAAATTGCTTAAGCTTTATATATACTGCTGAGCATACATAGCCATTTGATATATAATTATATCCACATTTGTTTTTAATGTGTATTCTGTGCATGCAAATTTGCAGATGTCTAAACATAGCATATATATTTAAATGGATCAATTATTTATTGTGACATCATCACAATGCCAGGCTGCAATTTTTAATCATATTTTCAATTTATTTAATTTAAAATATATGCTCTTCATCTCAAAGTATTAGTAGTGGCTTACCCCTATACATCATACTTTTCCTTTAACAATAGAGTCAAACCAAGTATCCATTAACTGCTTTTAGGAGAGAACTTTTGAACTGAAATAATGTGACTTCCACTTTGCATCAGAAGTTTGTACATAGTTAATCAGGGCCTTCTGTCCCTAAGGTTTCCATTTCTGGTCTCAGATTTCATCTAATTCACTCCATTCTTGTGATTAAGAAAAGACAGACAGACGACAATGAGAATTTATAGATCTACAATTTTTTCAAAATTGCAGTCCAATTAAAAAATGTTTTTACAGTACAGTATTTACTTCTGATTTATGTTTGATCCATGTGAACTTGCAGAGTTTAAAATTTATATTTTTGTTTTTCATTCTTATTGCATTATTATATTTGTCTGAAAGTATGAAGATGGAACATGATAGTTCGGATAATTATCAGTAGATAAAAAAATATGGCTTATTTATGTCTTTAAGCATGTATGTAGTTATCTTATACAGTAAAACCTGCTAATGTCACCACTTGTATAAAGTGACTACTTTGAGCTGGTCCCTTCAGTGGTAGCAGATTTCACTGCAGAGAGGTTGCGTCCAGCATTTCCATCAGGAAAACGTGTATGTCGGATGTTGAGCGCCGCATTCCTGTAAGCCTAGAAGTTTGACAATGGCGTTTGGAACGTCGAGCATGATTCCACTGACGTTCCAAACGCCATTGTTAAACTTCTAGGCTTACAGGAATGCGGCGCTCAACATTTGACATACACGTTTTCTCAATGGAAACGTCAGACGCAACCTCTCTAGTTATTATTCTAAGAAAGTAATGATAACTGAATACTCAATTTAATTTAAGAATTTTAGTTATTTTGTATTTAATATTTACTAATTACTACTGATAATATATAATGTTTTCAGTGTTAGTTTTTTATTTCTAATTTTATCCACAAAGCTCAAAATAATTCTATTTTATCAATATTGCAAAATGTTAAAATAATTCAAAATTAAAAATGTCTTTATAGTGATATCATAATAAGTAATCAAGATATAACTCGTAGATCATATCTTAAGTATTATTGTCATGTCTTGATAACAATAAGTAAAAACATATTTGACTCATGAGAATAATACCATTTATCAAAAATAGTTTCAAAATCACAATCACATTGTAATATATAACAATAAAAGTAAATATCAAATTAATTTTAAATATCATTTTGTTGCAAGAAACATTTATATTATTTCAATAAATGTAGTGTGTCATAACAGACTGAAATCAGTTAAAAATAAAGTGATAACAAAAATAACTCAGTTTACCAAGAAATTGTAGTAAGTTACCTTAGGTATAAACCTTTTCAAAACTAAATTAAAAGGAAATAATTTTAAAAAAAAATTAAAAACCAATTTTCTCAATAAATTTCATATATAGAATAACAATGAAAGTCACATTTTACTAATAGGCTTATTTCTCTAGGACAAATTTCTATTAGGCTTCTGTAAACAGCAACACTCAAAATTCAATTCAATATCTTACAGAAGATATTATAAATGAAATATAATGTCACCTCCTGCAAACAACACTAGAGCCACTCCATATATATGCAATTCAATATAATTTTCAGTTATTTAGCAAATAATTGTACTCAATACATTGTGAACAACTTCAGGAAAAAATAATTTATAGAAATATAGAAAAATTCTAACTTCTTATATATTAAATAAGCTTTGTAAACATTCAAAAATATTCATATTTTAAAAAAATGTTTGAAATTTTGAATTTTTAAATCACTTTTACCCAATTATAAACATTGATTTAATTCTTCCGATAATTTACTTGTGTGATATGTAACAAAAACCAGCATGGAAATTTCTACTTTAAAAGATTTGTTAATATACTATACATCTAATAGATTTAAATCTTTATATATATATTTTTTTAGGAATAAGATTTAAAATCTAAACTTTAAAGCAAAATACAACAATATATATCAATTTTCCAAGCTAATATTTGTGTAGGACTATTATTTTGAAGTTTGTATCTACAAATATACACGCTCTTAGACGTACCCATCCTATTACATATATGGAAAGTAGTTAATACAGTCATCCAATAAACTCTTAATCAACAAAGTGAAAACTTCAAATTACATATCCGACATCAATAGCAATTTACATGGTAATATACAAATGTATTTCATAGACAATTAACCCACAAGCATCATACTTCTGAAAAAGCTTGATATAATGAGTGTAAAATGTAACAATCATTGAATGAGGAAATCAATGTTATATTTAAAGAACAATTCAACTACCTACTACTAGGCCACAGTTGATAAATATGATACATTCCACACCTGTTGTTCAAATGTTAAATACCTATTAACAATTTAAGTTTAAACATAAATTATCAATTGTAAGTAAATGAGGTTTGTTAGAAAATAAATAAATATTGTACAGTTTCCTAATTACTTGTATTCATCAGTGAATGTTTTTAAGATATAAATAAGAGAATAAATCGAAATTAGTGGAGGAGAGAAATATCTAACGAACTGTCACTCGGACGGAAGTGCAGATTCTAAATATTTGTTAAAGAAACAGAGATAAGATTCCCTTTCTTAACAAGAATGACACTTGGTAGGGAAAAAAATAATTCATTTACAAGTTATAAAGCGAGTTAATCCTTAACAGAATGGTAAATGGTAGAAGAACGTAAGAGGCGGAAGCATATTTAATTAATTAAAGTATTAATAAGTGAATTTTTTAAAACAATTTTCACACGGATTCATCAAGTAAGTCACTCGACTAGGCCTAACTTATTTACGTTATCGTAGTGGATAAAAATGTTTCGTACTTACATTATTTGGTGATGTAGTGACGATGGTTTCATTTATTAATATATTTAATATATTACTTTTCACAAATTTTCATAAAAATAACAAATAAATTCCTCTTACGAATCCATCAACACTAACACAGTATCGGGCGACGAACGGACGAACGACCGCATCACAATTAGATCTACGAGTATTCGTTCGCTGCGGTTGTTGCGACGACGAGTATAGTAAACGTGTGAATAAATATATTAACACAATTAAAACATTTTTAGAAAAATGATCGGTATATGTTTTAAAATATTTTAAATTTTAAATGTTTTCCTTTTTTAAATCTTTCTACGTTATATAATAACCGTTTGGACAGATCTATCTTTCGGTGTGTGATGTTACACTAACTGAGTGAGTGACTGATCACACCGACTGGCGGCATCGAGTCTGGCTACCGACACCCAAGAATACTCACTAAACGGACAACATTCATCCGTCCATCTCCCTGTTTAGTCCCTGTTTGTTGGTGGGGGGATAAAACGGCAACGAATGCGAATCAACGGTGAGAGGTCAATCACTCCGTACTACATCATCATCATCATCACCGTGCTAACATAAAAATTGCAATCCCATCCTCTATGAGAATTCGAATAAAGGTGCGCTCGTAGATGAACTCCAGATTAATAGGTTAAAGTTTAACACTAGAAGAATTTTCTATCCTGTTATAAAACATCTTAAACAGAATAGAGACTTTAATTCCTCTTTAAAGATGAGTCAAATGCTATGAAAAGATTGAAGAGAGAATCAAAGCCGAATTCATATTTTTTCAGCAGGTTAATTAATGGATATTGTATATTAGAACTAATGAAGAGAATTTTTAACAATTCTTTCTAACTAAATTAAACGAAAACAAATATTTAAAAAGTGAAAAAAAACAAACAATTTTTCATCGTAAAGTGCGTTTTAAAATGTAGATGATGACGATAAACGTACAAAAAGTTTTTTTACTCGTTAAATAACGTATAAAAATGATTTTGCTTGCAATTTACATTCTAAATTTAATATCATATATCTAATGTTAAAATGTTATCTAATATATCATAATTAAATCGTATTAAACCGTATTCTTTTCAAAGATTTTGCGATATTTACATTGTTCTTATTATTAAAAAAAATAGTATAAAAATTCAAATTTGAGATTATGTTGTTAGAAAATAAGGAAACCTTACATTTTTAATAGTATAAGTCTATTAAAATATACAAAACTTATGTATATTTAGCCTAGGCCTTACATATTTTTAAACATAGAAAATCAAAAATTTATCGTAAAAAATATTAATAACTAATTTAAAATATAAACCTTTAGAAATGATTTATAGAAGATTTATAATTCTGAACTATAACCTGTTTGTCTTATATAATTTATCACATTCGCATTCTCATCATCAATATTCGATTCAAAATAATTAAAATACAGTAAACAATATATAAAATATGTTATAAGCTAATAGAAAAAAATTTTTTAAAGTTTTTTGATATGCGAAGTGACAGCCAACTGCAGGTCAGGAAAACAAAATTTATGACTATCAGCACTATCCGGCCAAGTAATGACTGTTGTAAATTCTTATAATAACAATGTCCGCTGAAACAGAGAAACAAAAAAAATTTTTTTTCAATTATTTGTGATAAATTAGAACCTTTATATTGAACTATAATAATTTTATGATACATTCTATCTCTTATATGTATTTTTACATATATTTTTTTCATTTTAAAAAAGCAAAAGATAAAGTTTGTGAACATCCTGAAAGCCATATTTATTTTTTTTACCTTTGTCTGTATACTGTATACTGTACAGTACTTGGCAAATATTTTTGCATTATATTTTATGTTGATTTGCTTTATTGAAGGTGAAGGTTCAGATTGAATGAATATTATTGATGCACATAAATCTTTGTAAATATATAAATATTAAATAGGAAATAAAACTTTCTAATAAGAATTTTGAACCGAAAAATTTAAATAAAAAAAGAAAAAAAAATCGATTTTATAAAACGTCAAACAATATTGTATGTAGATGAATCTTCAACAAATTTGACATTTCTGTCAAGCCTGTCATTTTATACAGATGTCCATTGTGTCTCCTGTCACATATTATATTTTGCATAAAATATGACAAGCTATCTAAATATATTCTCATCTCTAAGCATGCAGTTACGTAATTGAATGCAGTATAAGAGATATTTAAAATTTTATAAAATTAATAAAATTGGATTTGCAAATCTAAAAAAAAAGAAAAGAAAGAAGCGCTGTTTTACGAAGCTATAACTTTTTTTTTTCTGTTTTAAAATAAGTTATTGTTATTTTCTATCTTTTATTCTGTTTAAAAATAATATGTACAGAATTTTTCTATATTTATTTTAGTCATAAAAGTCAAACCCATTTTCTTATCTACATAAACGCTTCATACAAAATAGCCTTCATTATGAAAGAGCGTTGCGCTTATTCATGATTCCTGAAAACTCGCATTGTATGGATCCCTCTCCACAGGATATAAGTTTGAAGATAGATAAAAATCTACTCAGAATATACTAATAATCCCTATCTGTAAAGATATCAAATTTATTCCTTTATGTCCTCTATTTGCATTATAATGTGTTTTATTCATGTGATAAAGTTGGAATATTCTCACGATTTTAAACATTAAGCACACAGAAGGAAAGTCGTTCAATATTTGTCTTTATGTTGTAATAAATAAATTATTTCAAATCATAAAATAAAATTTAAACAATTCCAATAAAAAATTAAAAAGATTATTTTTAAAAATGTTGAAAAGAAATAAATTATTTAATTTAAAAAATTGCTATAAAATAAAACTTAATTTCTAAAATATTTAAAGAAAAATTAAAAATTAACAGAAAAATTTTGTGTTGTGTGAAATATAAAACAATTTCTCAAAATATAAATACATTTTTATAAAATTTTAAAGTTTTTTTTAATTTAATTAAAAATTTATCATAAGGAAGTTTTTAATTTTAAAAACGGTTTAAATGTTATTTTTCTATTTAACTTGTAAGAAATTTCCTTAAGGATATTTCCAAAAACAAACAAAATAAAAATAAAATAAAACGTATGACTTCATTCATAGAATCGAAAAGAAAAAAAAAATTACTAAAACAGGAATTCATTATACCTGTAAAAAGAATAAGGAAAATAATTATAAAATTATTTTACTTTTATAACATTTAGGAATACATGTAGATATATAAATTAACTATGTAAAAGATAGTACAACTTTGATATAGGCTACCGCATTAAAATATTCTTTGAGAAAGAAAGGAAAAAAAAGCTTTATTATGATTTCTTCAAACGAAGTGTACTTAATTCAACAATGAAAGATAAAAAATAAGAAAAAACAGATTTGATTTATCTTAGTTCAGTCGTTTCTTTTATTCAAAGTAATTAAATTCTCATTTATAGGTCACTGCTAACTTATTGGGAAGTCAATAGCTACTTGTGATAATTATCCCATAAGCTAAGATGGATGCAATGATTGTAAGAGGGAGGTGCCCTAATTACCTCTTCATAATCAATTCTTTCATTATTAAAATTGTTAGAAAATATATCTTTACATAAAAAACATGAAAAATAATCAATTCAAATAATTAAAATGAAAATATAGAATTAATTCTATGATTTTTTTTAGAAAGAAATACATAAATGAAAGATAATTGTAAATTTTTTTCCACTCGTGAAATACAATATTTGTTCAAACTATTTGTTAGAATAATATGTACTGTGCATGAATATTATCAATTTTTTTTGTTGTTTTTAATCATATCTGTCATAAAATATTCATTGAGTTAAAACTGATTTTCTTAAAGTTGTCCTATGAATATAAAACTGATCTTCGTGAAATGAGATTATGGTTTTGATAACATTTGTCAAAATCTATCATCGTTAATTTAAAATATGCTTATTTATAATTTTGTTCAATTTATGTTCTAGGCCCTTTTTCTTCCATAAATCATAAAATTTAAAATATTTACTTTTATATAATTATGTTTAAATAAATTCATTGACGTTTTCTTTTTTCTTCTGTTCGTCTTTGACCATTAAGCATTATCATCTTAGGTAGACTATAGATATTATACTACCAAAACAAACGTTTTGCACATTTTAAATAATTATAAGAATATTAAACTCATTAAAATTATTAAATTTTAATCAAATATTTTATTTTTTAAATTATAATTTCTAGTATTTATTACATTTATTTTTTCTATTTATGCATTTGCTTACAAATAAATGCAAATAATATAAATCTATATTCATTTATACAAAACGCACTTTAATCTTTATAAGAAAATTACTTTAGTTAATATCATAAAGTTTTACACAAAATACATATTTTAAATTACATTCAAGATATTAATTTAATATTTTTCAATAAATTTTACTGATAAAAAAGTTCAAGTATTTGGAAGAAAAATGACTGGAAAAATCTTTTCTGACACGAGTAAAGAATATTGCATAGTTAGTCCATCATCAGTCAAAATTTCATAATTTTCTGTCGGTTGAGAGAACTTAACGAATGCATATCATCATCAAAATTTTGAAGCCATGAGAAAAAAATAATAAAATAAAATTAATTAAATGTTTCAGAATATTTACGTCGGGTGTATATACATCTAGGCTAAATTTTGGTGATTCATCATTTTTGTTTTCTATATAAACTCGTACTGTTGCTGTTCCAGTTAAAGGAGGATCTCCTTGATCTGTAGCTCTGACTGTTAAAACATATGCATTCGTAATATCTGCATCAAATCTCTTATTGGAACGAATAATGCCTTTATTATCAATTGTAAATTCATCTTTATCTATAGAATATTCAATTTCAGAATTTTTCCCTTGATCCACGTCAGCAGCAGAAACTTGTAAAATTGAAGTTCCAATTTTTACATCTTCAGGAACATTATGAGCTTGATAATCTGGTAATTCGAATCTTGGTGAATTATCATTTACATCAGTTACTTTTATTATCAGCTCAACATGTGTGGAAAATCCGCTAGAATCTTCAGTTGCAGTAACAATAAGATAATATGTCTTTAGTTGTCGTAAATCCTCATAATCCAAATCTTTTGCTAATTTTACTCCTCCTGTTATAGGATCAATATAGAAAGTTCCAACACCTTTACCTTGAGTTCTTAATCTATATCTAATCTCTCTATCTGCAAATGATTTTGCTTTCACTTCAATAATATCAAAATCTTTCTTTTGATTTTCAGGAATGGTTACTTCATAATCTGACATATAGAACTGAGGTGGTCTTTTCCCTCCCATTATAGATAACCTTTTCTCTCCAGTCGATTGATAATGCAGAGTGCCACTACCACTTTCCATTCGTCCATTTTGATCTTGTGCTTTTACATCCAATACATATTCTTTATTCAACATGAAAGGATCACTTCCTAATGTTCGTACCTCTCCAGATCTTTCGTCAACTTCAAATCTGCCACCAGTTCGATCCATAACTAAGTAATAATGTATATCATGATCTTGGTCAGGATCCCTAGCTTCTAATTTGAAAACAGGAGTACCTGGAGGTGCATTTAATTGTATAGGTAGAGGTCTATTTATAAAATAAGGACTCTCATCGTTGACATCTTTCACGTGAATAATAACACGCTGTTTTTCATGTTCTTGAAATCCTGGAATACCTATTAAAACCCAAAAATCTATAGTTTTTTCTTTTTCTAACTGTTCGTAGTCCCAAGGTTCCTTTACTTTAATACTTCCATTTTCCTCAATGTCTATCCAACGATTTATACCTTCTAATTTAAATGTTTCTTCGTTATTTCGTTTCTCTAGATGAAACATTATTTTACCCTTGATACTTCCATCTGTTTCTTTATATTTATAAGTCTTTGTAGGTCTACCCGATCTTTTACTACGCACTAATATAACTTGATTTTCTATTGTATTTTCGTTGACTTTCTTATGGCTGTATACTTCAATTATAACTGGAACAGGATTACTTGTTAAACGTGGTTTACGATTATCGTGAGCTTCCACTAGGAATTTGTAAGTTTTCAGCTGTGGTTTTTCCAATAATAATATCTGTCCTGTTTTTGGAATAATAGTAAACACCGAATGCTTTTTTGAAAAATGATATACAGGTTGATCACCATCAGCATCCACTGCAATTATCTTTCCAATAACTTTGTGTAGCTCTGTAGAATCTGGTATTTGGAATTTATAACTATTCTTTAATAAATGAGGAGGATTATCATTTACATCCTCAACTTTTATCCTAATGAAAGTCTTTGCACTATCACCTTTACTATTAGATGCTTCTAAAGTCAGATTGTATTCCTCTCTAGTTTCACGATCCAATGAATTATTTGTATATATAATGAGATTTGTGTCATTTGCTGATTGTTGCCTGATCGAAAACGAATTATCTTCATTTCCATCTATAAACTGATATTTTACTTGATCCTTTGGATCAGTTGTTGCAAAAAATAAATCCAAACCTTCTACTTCAGAACCTTTTGGTTCATTCTCTGTTACACTTCCTAAATATGTATCCTTTATAAATTTTAACATCTTGTCTTTTTCCATAACATGAATGATTAAATTTTTTTCTACAGTTCTGTTAGGATAATCTTCTCTAACAATCAAAGTAAATGAGGAATCTATAAAATGAGCTATACTAGCTGTTGGAACCAGAACACCATCACTGAATATGGTAAAATAATTTGAAAATTTATTATTGATAAGACTAAATGACTGACCCTTATTTATTAACTTCTTTATGATGTATCCAGGATATACATCATGAGCCACAACTAAATGTTCTGAATGCTGTTCATAAGAGTTTCCAAAAAAGGACATCACAACACTCAGTCCAAACCAAAACATATTACAGTGATACATGGCTGTTAACATTCCAGTACTCCAATGTTTAAGTTACACATTTTATAAAAGAATTTTGATTTAAAGTCCAGCTCTAATCAAGCAAGCATCTCCGAATGTCATCTACGGCAGCTCGGAACCGGCTTTTGGACCTCAACCGACAACCAAACCATCCCATATGACGTCACCCAATATCTCAGAATATTAAATTTTTATTTTTTAAATTAATTTTTCTAAATTATATATAATTAAAATAAAACGCCAGCTGTATAAATCTATATAAATTTTTAAAAATTATGTAGGTTCTTGATGCAATCTTTAATAAATTCTTTATTTTGTATTCGAAGGTTATCCTGTTTTGATAGATGATATTAAGATAATGGAGAAGCGATTAAACAAATTTCCAAATGCGTCAGTGTCTATCGAATTGATAATTTTTGACTCCCTTGACCTTAGTCTCATCTTTATAGAAAGAGTTTGCGAAGTTATAAACTGTAGCTTTTTATTAAACGTAACATGCATTAAGTTAATTTCTAGATAAACAAAAATAAAAATCTCTTTATTATTGAAACTGCGTAAAGGTCAAGAATATTTTCAAATGGCCTAGTTTCCTCCTAAAAATATTTCATATCCGAAACAAGTTTGCCTGACTCACTCCTTACATAGAAAAGTCTGATTTTCCTGAATGGCTAATTGTGTTTGTTCACACCTGTGTATCCACACCTGCACGAAACACAACTCCCAACTCCCAAACCAATTGTTTGGCCTTCCCATTTACTACTATTTATAATATGAAATCCATTATTAACTATTAATAAATGGAAAAATAATATTTTCCAACAATTCTATATTCTCGTTTTTTAAATGAAATTTAAAGTAAATATATACAGTCAAACCTCGNATGTCATCTACGGCAGCTCGGAACCGGCTTTTGGACCTCAACCGACAACCAAACCATCCCATATGACGTCACCCAATATCTCAGAATATTAAATTTTTATTTTTTAAATTAATTTTTCTAAATTATATATAATTAAAATAAAACGCCAGCTGTATAAATCTATATAAATTTTTAAAAATTATGTAGGTTCTTGATGCAATCTTTAATAAATTCTTTATTTTGTATTCGAAGGTTATCCTGTTTTGATAGATGATATTAAGATAATGGAGAAGCGATTAAACAAATTTCCAAATGCGTCAGTGTCTATCGAATTGATAATTTTTGACTCCCTTGACCTTAGTCTCATCTTTATAGAAAGAGTTTGCGAAGTTATAAACTGTAGCTTTTTATTAAACGTAACATGCATTAAGTTAATTTCTAGATAAACAAAAATAAAAATCTCTTTATTATTGAAACTGCGTAAAGGTCAAGAATATTTTCAAATGGCCTAGTTTCCTCCTAAAAATATTTCATATCCGAAACAAGTTTGCCTGACTCACTCCTTACATAGAAAAGTCTGATTTTCCTGAATGGCTAATTGTGTTTGTTCACACCTGTGTATCCACACCTGCACGAAACACAACTCCCAACTCCCAAACCAATTGTTTGGCCTTCCCATTTACTACTATTTATAATATGAAATCCATTATTAACTATTAATAAATGGAAAAATAATATTTTCCAACAATTCTATATTCTCGTTTTTTAAATGAAATTTAAAGTAAATAAATTAGATTCAAATCATCGTTCTAAATCGCATTTAAAAAACTGTATTTAAATTAATTAGATAGCATTTAAAATAAATTGACCATAATATAGTAAAAGCTTATCGTATTTAAAATACAAATATAGCAATATATATAATATATAATATATATTTAAAAATTATAATTAAAATTAAACATATTTAAATCGCAATTATAATAATTAATTTTTTGACAAAAGTAAAATCATTTAAATCACAAATGTAATAATCATTTTATATCACAATTAAAATTCGTCACATTTATGACATTTTACATTTTTAATTGAGCAGGCGAATCTTAATTAAATTCTAAAATAATTTTTTTTTTTTTAAATTATATTTAAAACATGCCAATCAAAAAATAGATAAATATTATTTAGAACATAATTATAGTAAAATAATCATCTCAATTAAAATAAGAAAATTGCATTTAGAATTCACTCAAACACAATTAAAATAAATATTTTACATTTAAATCTCGGTTAACTTAATCACCATTTAAGTAAATGAATCTAAATTAAGTTCAATTAGATTACGTGACTTAAATCACATTTAAATAAAATGTACAGTTTTATCGTTCGAAAAAATTTCAATTTAGAAGATTCTAAGCGGACAAGATGGAGTAAGTCATCCCATTTAATGAAACTAAATAGAACATCCTTGGGAAAGCGGATGCCAAGTAACTATTTTATTCAGTCAGTAAAAATGCCGTGATTCATTCTATAAATATGGAAAATTGAAAACTATTCAGAATCAAATTTTTCTCATAACTTCATAAAAAAATTTTTAAAAATTGTAACAATTCGCTGTAAGCGTTTTTTTAAATATTTTAAAATATTTAAAAGGTAAATAATATAATTTAATAGATTTAAATGTATTTATATATCTATATATATTTTTTTCTTAAAGTTCGACGCCCTTACGAGATGTGATAAGATAGATATAGGTCAATAATAAATAGTTCAAGTAACAACAACCACCCGCTTTTGAACATTAAATATTGATAAGATTCAAATTATATACTTAAAACTAGTTATGCAGTTTAAGTCGAGGTGTACANTTTTTTTCAATTATTTGTGATAAATTAGAACCTTTATATTGAACTATAATAATTTTATGATACATTCTATCTCTTATATGTATTTTTACATATATTTTTTTCATTTTAAAAAAGCAAAAGATAAAGTTTGTGAACATCCTGAAAGCCATATTTATTTTTTTTACCTTTGTCTGTATACTGTATACTGTACAGTACTTGGCAAATATTTTTGCATTATATTTTATGCTGATTTGCTTTATTGAAGGTGAAGGTTCAGATTGAATGAATATTATTGATGCACATAAATCTTTGTAAATATATAAATATTAAATAGGAAATAAAACTTTCTAATAAGAATTTTGAACCGAAAAATTTAAATAAAAAAAGAAAAAAAAATCGATTTTATAAAACGTCAAACAATATTGTATGTAGATGAATCTTCAACAAATTTGACATTTCTGTCAAGCCTGTCATTTTATACAGATGTCCATTGTGTCTCCTGTCACATATTATATTTTGCATAAAATATGACAAGCTATCTAAATATATTCTCATCTCTAAGCATGCAGTTACGTAATTGAATGCAGTATAAGAGATATTTAAAATTTTATAAAATTAATAAAATTGGATTTGCAAATCTAAAAAAAAAGAAAAGAAAGAAGCGCTGTTTTACGAAGCTATAACTTTTTTTTTTTTCTGTTTTAAAATAAGTTATTGTTATTTTCTATCTTTTATTCTGTTTAAAAATAATATGTACAGAATTTTTCTATATTTATTTTAGTCATAAAAGTCAAACCCATTTTCTTATCTACATAAACGCTTCATACAAAATAGCCTTCATTATGAAAGAGCGTTGCGCTTATTCATGATTCCTGAAAACTCGCATTGTATGGATCCCTCTCCACAGGATATAAGTTTGAAGATAGATAAAAATCTACTCAGAATATACTAATAATCCCTATCTGTAAAGATATCAAATTTATTCCTTTATGTCCTCTATTTGCATTATAATGTGTTTTATTCATGTGATAAAGTTGGAATATTCTCACGATTTTAAACATTAAGCACACAGAAGGAAAGTCGTTCAATATTTGTCTTTATGTTGTAATAAATAAATTATTTCAAATCATAAAATAAAATTTAAACAATTCCAATAAAAAATTAAAAAGATTATTTTTAAAAATGTTGAAAAGAAATAAATTATTTAATTTAAAAAATTGCTATAAAATAAAACTTAATTTCTAAAATATTTAAAGAAAAATTAAAAATTAACAGAAAAATTTTGTGTTGTGTGAAATATAAAACAATTTCTCAAAATATAAATACATTTTTATAAAATTTTAAAGTTTTTTTTAATTTAATTAAAAATTTATCATAAGGAAGTTTTTAATTTTAAAAACGGTTTAAATGTTATTTTTCTATTTAACTTGTAAGAAATTTCCTTAAGGATATTTCCAAAAACAAACAAAATAAAAATAAAATAAAACGTATGACTTCATTCATAGAATCGAAAAGAAAAAAAAAATTACTAAAACAGGAATTCATTATACCTGTAAAAAGAATAAGGAAAATAATTATAAAATTATTTTACTTTTATAACATTTAGGAATACATGTAGATATATAAATTAACTATGTAAAAGATAGTACAACTTTGATATAGGCTACCGCATTAAAATATTCTTTGAGAAAGAAAGGAAAAAAAAGCTTTATTATGATTTCTTCAAACGAAGTGTACTTAATTCAACAATGAAAGATAAAAAATAAGAAAAAACAGATTTGATTTATCTTAGTTCAGTCGTTTCTTTTATTCAAAGTAATTAAATTCTCATTTATAGGTCACTGCTAACTTATTGGGAAGTCAATAGCTACTTGTGATAATTATCCCATAAGCTAAGATGGATGCAATGATTGTAAGAGGGAGGTGCCCTAATTACCTCTTCATAATCAATTCTTTCATTATTAAAATTGTTAGAAAATATATCTTTACATAAAAAACATGAAAAATAATCAATTCAAATAATTAAAATGAAAATATAGAATTAATTCTATGATTTTTTTTAGAAAGAAATACATAAATGAAAGATAATTGTAAATTTTTTTCCACTCGTGAAATACAATATTTGTTCAAACTATTTGTTAGAATAATATGTACTGTGCATGAATATTATCAATTTTTTTTGTTGTTTTTAATCATATCTGTCATAAAATATTCATTGAGTTAAAACTGATTTTCTTAAAGTTGTCCTATGAATATAAAACTGATCTTCGTGAAATGAGATTATGGTTTTGATAACATTTGTCAAAATCTATCATCGTTAATTTAAAATATGCTTATTTATAATTTTGTTCAATTTATGTTCTAGGCCCTTTTTCTTCCATAAATCATAAAATTTAAAATATTTACTTTTATATAATTATGTTTAAATAAATTCATTGACGTTTTCTTTTTTCTTCTGTTCGTCTTTGACCATTAAGCATTATCATCTTAGGTAGACTATAGATATTATACTACCAAAACAAACGTTTTGCACATTTTAAATAATTATAAGAATATTAAACTCATTAAAATTATTAAATTTTAATCAAATATTTTATTTTTTAAATTATAATTTCTAGTATTTATTACATTTATTTTTTCTATTTATGCATTTGCTTACAAATAAATGCAAATAATATAAATCTATATTCATTTATACAAAACGCACTTTAATCTTTATAAGAAAATTACTTTAGTTAATATCATAAAGTTTTACACAAAATACATATTTTAAATTACATTCAAGATATTAATTTAATATTTTTCAATAAATTTTACTGATAAAAAAGTTCAAGTATTTGGAAGAAAAATGACTGGAAAAATCTTTTCTGACACGAGTAAAGAATATTGCATAGTTAGTCCATCATCAGTCAAAATTTCATAATTTTCTGTCGGTTGAGAGAACTTAACGAATGCATATCATCATCAAAATTTTGAAGCCATGAGAAAAAAATAATAAAATAAAATTAATTAAATGTTTCAGAATATTTACGTCGGGTGTATATACATCTAGGCTAAATTTTGGTGATTCATCATTTTTGTTTTCTATATAAACTCGTACTGTTGCTGTTCCAGTTAAAGGAGGATCTCCTTGATCTGTAGCTCTGACTGTTAAAACATATGCATTCGTAATATCTGCATCAAATCTCTTATTGGAACGAATAATGCCTTTATTATCAATTGTAAATTCATCTTTATCTATAGAATATTCAATTTCAGAATTTTTCCCTTGATCCACGTCAGCAGCAGAAACTTGTAAAATTGAAGTTCCAATTTTTACATCTTCAGGAACATTATGAGCTTGATAATCTGGTAATTCGAATCTTGGTGAATTATCATTTACATCAGTTACTTTTATTATCAGCTCAACATGTGTGGAAAATCCGCTAGAATCTTCAGTTGCAGTAACAATAAGATAATATGTCTTTAGTTGTCGTAAATCCTCATAATCCAAATCTTTTGCTAATTTTACTCCTCCTGTTATAGGATCAATATAGAAAGTTCCAACACCTTTACCTTGAGTTCTTAATCTATATCTAATCTCTCTATCTGCAAATGATTTTGCTTTCACTTCAATAATATCAAAATCTTTCTTTTGATTTTCAGGAATGGTTACTTCATAATCTGACATATAGAACTGAGGTGGTCTTTTCCCTCCCATTATAGATAACCTTTTCTCTCCAGTCGATTGATAATGCAGAGTGCCACTACCACTTTCCATTCGTCCATTTTGATCTTGTGCTTTTACATCCAATACATATTCTTTATTCAACATGAAAGGATCACTTCCTAATGTTCGTACCTCTCCAGATCTTTCGTCAACTTCAAATCTGCCACCAGTTCGATCCATAACTAAGTAATAATGTATATCATGATCTTGGTCAGGATCCCTAGCTTCTAATTTGAAAACAGGAGTACCTGGAGGTGCATTTAATTGTATAGGTAGAGGTCTATTTATAAAATAAGGACTCTCATCGTTGACATCTTTCACGTGAATAATAACACGCTGTTTTTCATGTTCTTGAAATCCTGGAATACCTATTAAAACCCAAAAATCTATAGTTTTTTCTTTTTCTAACTGTTCGTAGTCCCAAGGTTCCTTTACTTTAATACTTCCATTTTCCTCAATGTCTATCCAACGATTTATACCTTCTAATTTAAATGTTTCTTCGTTATTTCGTTTCTCTAGATGAAACATTATTTTACCCTTGATACTTCCATCTGTTTCTTTATATTTATAAGTCTTTGTAGGTCTACCCGATCTTTTACTACGCACTAATATAACTTGATTTTCTATTGTATTTTCGTTGACTTTCTTATGGCTGTATACTTCAATTATAACTGGAACAGGATTACTTGTTAAACGTGGTTTACGATTATCGTGAGCTTCCACTAGGAATTTGTAAGTTTTCAGCTGTGGTTTTTCCAATAATAATATCTGTCCTGTTTTTGGAATAATAGTAAACACCGAATGCTTTTTTGAAAAATGATATACAGGTTGATCACCATCAGCATCCACTGCAATTATCTTTCCAATAACTTTGTGTAGCTCTGTAGAATCTGGTATTTGGAATTTATAACTATTCTTTAATAAATGAGGAGGATTATCATTTACATCCTCAACTTTTATCCTAATGAAAGTCTTTGCACTATCACCTTTACTATTAGATGCTTCTAAAGTCAGATTGTATTCCTCTCTAGTTTCACGATCCAATGAATTATTTGTATATATAATGAGATTTGTATCATTTGCTGATTGTTGCCTGATCGAAAATGAATTATCTTCATTTCCATCTATAAACTGATATTTTACTTGATCCTTTGGATCAGTTGTTGCAAAAAATAAATCCAAACCTTCTACTTCAGAACCTTTTGGTTCATTCTCTGTTACACTTCCTAAATATGTATCCTTTATAAATTTTAACATCTTGTCTTTGTCCATTACATGAATGATTAAATTTTTTTCTACAGTTCTGTTAGGATAATCTTCTCTAACAATCAAAGTAAATGGGGAATCTATAAAATGAGCTATACTAGCTGTTGGAACCAGAACACCATCACTGAATATGGTAAAATAATTTGAAAATTCATTATTGATAAGACTAAATGACTGACCCCTATTTATTAACTTCTTTATGCTGTATCCAGGATATACATCATGAGCCACAACTAAATGTTCTGAATGCTGTTCATATGAGTTTCCAAAAAAGGACATCACAACACTCAGTCCAAACCAAAACATATTACAGTGATACATGGCTGTTAACATTCCAGTACTCCAATGTTTAAGTTACACATTTTATAAAAGAATTTTGATTTAAAGTCCAGCTCTAATCAAGCAAGCATCTCCGAATGTCATCTACGGCAGCTCGGAACCGGCTTTTGGACCTCAACCGACAACCAAACCATCCCATATGACGTCACCCAATATCTCAGAATATTAAATTTTTATTTTTTAAATTAATTTTTCTAAATTATATATAATTAAAATAAAACGCCAGCTGTATAAATCTATATAAATTTTTAAAAATTATGTAGGTTCTTGATGCAATCTTTAATAAATTCTTTATTTTGTATTCGAAGGTTATCCTGTTTTGATAGATGATATTAAGATAATGGAGAAGCGATTAAACAAATTTCCAAATGCGTCAGTGTCTATCGAATTGATAATTTTTGACTCCCTTGACCTTAGTCTCATCTTTATAGAAAGAGTTTGCGAAGTTATAAACTGTAGCTTTTTATTAAACGTAACATGCATTAAGTTAATTTCTAGATAAACAAAAATAAAAATCTCTTTATTATTGAAACTGCGTAAAGGTCAAGAATATTTTCAAATGGCCTAGTTTCCTCCTAAAAATATTTCATATCCGAAACAAGTTTGCCTGACTCACTCCTTACATAGAAAAGTCTGATTTTCCTGAATGGCTAATTGTGTTTGTTCACACCTGTGTATCCACACCTGCACGAAACACAACTCCCAACTCCCAAACCAATTGTTTGGCCTTCCCATTTACTACTATTTATAATATGAAATCCATTATTAACTATTAATAAATGGAAAAATAATATTTTCCAACAATTCTATATTCTCGTTTTTTAAATGAAATTTAAAGTAAATAAATTAGATTCAAATCATCGTTCTAAATCGCATTTAAAAAACTGTATTTAAATTAATTAGATAGCATTTAAAATAAATTGACCATAATATAGTAAAAGCTTATCGTATTTAAAATACAAATATAGCAATATATATAATATATAATATATATTTAAAAATTATAATTAAAATTAAACATATTTAAATCGCAATTATAATAATTAATTTTTTGACAAAAGTAAAATCATTTAAATCACAAATGTAATAATCATTTTATATCACAATTAAAATTCGTCACATTTATGACATTTTACATTTTTAATTGAGCAGGCGAATCTTAATTAAATTCTAAAATAATTTTTTTTTTTTTAAATTATATTTAAAACATGCCAATCAAAAAATAGATAAATATTATTTAGAACATAATTATAGTAAAATAATCATCTCAATTAAAATAAGAAAATTGCATTTAGAATTCACTCAAACACAATTAAAATAAATATTTTACATTTAAATCTCGGTTAACTTAATCACCATTTAAGTAAATGAATCTAAATTAAGTTCAATTAGATTACGTGACTTAAATCACATTTAAATAAAATGTACAGTTTTATCGTTCGAAAAAATTTCAATTTAGAAGATTCTAAGCGGACAAGATGGAGTAAGTCATCCCATTTAATGAAACTAAATAGAACATCCTTGGGAAAGCGGATGCCAAGTAACTATTTTATTCAGTCAGTAAAAATGCCGTGATTCATTCTATAAATATGGAAAATTGAAAACTATTCAGAATCAAATTTTTCTCATAACTTCATAAAAAAATTTTTAAAAATTGTAACAATTCGCTGTAAGCGTTTTTTTTAAATATTTTAAAATATTTAAAAGGTAAATAATATAATTTAATAGATTTAAATGTATTTATATATCTATATATATTTTTTTCTTAAAGTTCGACGCCCTTACGAGATGTGATAAGATAGATATAGGTCAATAATAAATAGTTCAAGTAACAACAACCACCCGCTTTTGAACATTAAATATTGATAAGATTCAAATTATATACTTAAAACTAGTTATGCAGTTTAAGTCGAGGTGTGCATATCTATACAATTTAATTATTCAAAAAAATTATTTTTTAAATTTAATTATAATTAATTAATTGAGTTTAAGCTATTGTTTATACGTGTCAATTGTTTATTTTTATGTCATAAAAAAGTGTTTTACGTGTGAAAAATAATTAATAGGAAAAAAAACTTGGGACAGGTTCACTCATGCGATAAGTTTACTGAAAATGAACATAGAGTAATATTTTATAGAAATGAATAGATTTCTTCCATTCTGCAATACAATGAGCTAACTAGTTTCATTTTTGGTGTGCTTTTAGTGACAATTAGTAGGACAAGCGACCGAGTTGTGACTCACGCGTTATTGCAGATTATAGTAGAAGGTCTGCAGCTGGGAACGATGTTTGAGTCGATAACATCTGGAAGGTAATACAATCCTCGTCGACGTTTTTTTTTTTCTTTCCCTTTCTCCACTTACTGTTTGTTAGATGACAAAAATCAGAGCCTCTTTCTCCACAGAAAAAGACCTAAAGAGCGTTTTTTATTTCTATTATTTGTGATTTTTCATATAATACTTGAACTTGTTAGTTGGTTCAACTTTCAATAAACTGATATTTTACTTGATCCTTTGGATCAGTTGTTGCAAAAAATNACAATTCCAATAAAAAATTAAAAAGATTATTTTTAAAAATGTTGAAAAGAAATAAATTATTTAATTTAAAAAATTGCTATAAAATAAAACTTAATTTCTAAAATATTTAAAGAAAAATTAAAAATTAACAGAAAAATTTTGTGTTGTGTGAAATATAAAACAATTTCTCAAAATATAAATACATTTTTATAAAATTTTAAAGTTTTTTTTAATTTAATTAAAAATTTATCATAAGGAAGTTTTTAATTTTAAAAACGGTTTAAATGTTATTTTTCTATTTAACTTGTAAGAAATTTCCTTAAGGATATTTCCAAAAACAAACAAAATAAAAATAAAATAAAACGTATGACTTCATTCATAGAATCGAAAAGAAAAAAAAAATTACTAAAACAGGAATTCATTATACCTGTAAAAAGAATAAGGAAAATAATTATAAAATTATTTTACTTTTATAACATTTAGGAATACATGTAGATATATAAATTAACTATGTAAAAGATAGTACAACTTTGATATAGGCTACCGTATTAAAATATTCTTTGAGAAAGAAAGGAAAAAAAAGCTTTATTATGATTTCTTCAAACGAAGTGTACTTAATTCAACAATGAAAGATAAAAAATAAGAAAAAACAGATTTGATTTATCTTAGTTCAGTCGTTTCTTTTATTCAAAGTAATTAAATTCTCATTTATAGGTCACTGCTAACTTATTGGGAAGTCAATAGCTACTTGTGATAATTATCCCATAAGCTAAGATGGATGCAATGATTGTAAGAGGGAGGTGCCCTAATTACCTCTTCATAATCAATTCTTTCATTATTAAAATTGTTAGAAAATATATCTTTACATAAAAAAACATTAAAAATAATCAATTCAAATAATTAAAATGAAAATATAGAATTAATTCTATGATTTTTTTTAGAAAGAAATACATAAATGAAAGATAATTGTAAATTTTTTTCCACTCGTGAAATACAATATTTGTTCAAACTATTTGTTAGAATAATATGTACTGTGCATGAATATTATCAATTTTTTTTTTGTTGTTTTTAATCATATCTGTCATAAAATATTCATTGAGTTAAAACTGATTTTCTTAAAGTTGTCCTATGAATATAAAACTGATCTTCGTGAAATGAGATTATGGTTTTGATAACATTTGTCAAAATCTATCATCGTTAATTTAAAATATGCTTATTTATAATTTTGTTCAATTTATGTTCTAGGCCCTTTTTCTTCCATAAATCATAAAATTTAAAATATTTACTTTTATATAATTATGTTTAAATAAATTCATTGACGTTTTCTTTTTTCTTCTGTTCGTCTTTGACCATTAAGCATTATCATCTTAGGTAGACTATAGATATTATACTACCAAAACAAACGTTTTGCACATTTTAAATAATTATAAGAATATTAAACTCATTAAAATTATTAAATTTTAATCAAATATTTTATTTTTTAAATTATAATTTCTAGTATTTATTACATTTATTTTTTCTATTTATGCATTTGCTTACAAATAAATGCAAATAATATAAATCTATATTCATTTATACAAAACGCACTTTAATCTTTATAAGAAAATTACTTTAGTTAATATCATAAAGTTTTACACAAAATACATATTTTAAATTACATTCAAGATATTAATTTAATATTTTTCAATAAATTTTACTGATAAAAAAGTTCAAGTATTTGGAAGAAAAATGACTGGAAAAATCTTTTCTGACACGAGTAAAGAATATTGCATAGTTAGTCCATCATCAGTCAAAATTTCATAATTTTCTGTCGGTTGAGAGAACTTAACGAATGCATATCATCATCAAAATTTTGAAGCCATGAGAAAAAAATAATAAAATAAAATTAATTAAATGTTTCAGAATATTTACGTCGGGTGTATATACATCTAGGCTAAATTTTGGTGATTCATCATTTTTGTTTTCTATATAAACTCGTACTGTTGCTGTTCCAGTTAAAGGAGGATCTCCTTGATCTGTAGCTCTGACTGTTAAAACATATGCATTCGTAATATCTGCATCAAATCTCTTATTGGAACGAATAATGCCTTTATTATCAATTGTAAATTCATCTTTATCTATAGAATATTCAATTTCAGAATTTTTCCCTTGATCCACGTCAGCAGCAGAAACTTGTAAAATTGAAGTTCCAATTTTTACATCTTCAGGAACATTATGAGCTTGATAATCTGGTAATTCGAATCTTGGTGAATTATCATTTACATCAGTTACTTTTATTATCAGCTCAACATGTGTGGAAAATCCGCTAGAATCTTCAGTTGCAGTAACAATAAGATAATATGTCTTTAGTTGTCGTAAATCCTCATAATCCAAATCTTTTGCTAATTTTACTCCTCCTGTTATAGGATCAATATAGAAAGTTCCAACACCTTTACCTTGAGTTCTTAATCTATATCTAATCTCTCTATCTGCAAATGATTTTGCTTTCACTTCAATAATATCAAAATCTTTCTTTTGATTTTCAGGAATGGTTACTTCATAATCTGACATATAGAACTGAGGTGGTCTTTTCCCTCCCATTATAGATAACCTTTTCTCTCCAGTCGATTGATAATGCAGAGTGCCACTACCACTTTCCATTCGTCCATTTTGATCTTGTGCTTTTACATCCAATACATATTCTTTATTCAACATGAAAGGATCACTTCCTAATGTTCGTACCTCTCCAGATCTTTCGTCAACTTCAAATCTGCCACCAGTTCGATCCATAACTAAGTAATAATGTATATCATGATCTTGGTCAGGATCCCTAGCTTCTAATTTGAAAACAGGAGTACCTGGAGGTGCATTTAATTGTATAGGTAGAGGTCTATTTATAAAATAAGGACTCTCATCGTTGACATCTTTCACGTGAATAATAACACGCTGTTTTTCATGTTCTTGAAATCCTGGAATACCTATTAAAACCCAAAAATCTATAGTTTTTTCTTTTTCTAACTGTTCGTAGTCCCAAGGTTCCTTTACTTTAATACTTCCATTTTCCTCAATGTCTATCCAACGATTTATACCTTCTAATTTAAATGTTTCTTCGTTATTTCGTTTCTCTAGATGAAACATTATTTTACCCTTGATACTTCCATCTGTTTCTTTATATTTATAAGTCTTTGTAGGTCTACCCGATCTTTTACTACGCACTAATATAACTTGATTTTCTATTGTATTTTCGTTGACTTTCTTATGGCTGTATACTTCAATTATAACTGGAACAGGATTACTTGTTAAACGTGGTTTACGATTATCGTGAGCTTCCACTAGGAATTTGTAAGTTTTCAGCTGTGGTTTTTCCAATAATAATATCTGTCCTGTTTTTGGAATAATAGTAAACACCGAATGCTTTTTTGAAAAATGATATACAGGTTGATCACCATCAGCATCCACTGCAATTATCTTTCCAATAACTTTGTGTAGCTCTGTAGAATCTGGTATTTGGAATTTATAACTATTCTTTAATAAATGAGGAGGATTATCATTTACATCCTCAACTTTTATCCTAATGAAAGTCTTTGCACTATCACCTTTACTATTAGATGCTTCTAAAGTCAGATTGTATTCCTCTCTAGTTTCACGATCCAATGAATTATTTGTATATATAATGAGATTTGTATCATTTGCTGATTGTTGCCTGATCGAAAATGAATTATCTTCATTTCCATCTATAAACTGATATTTTACTTGATCCTTTGGATCAGTTGTTGCAAAAAATAAATCCAAACCTTCTACTTCAGAACCTTTTGGTTCATTCTCTGTTACACTTCCTAAATATGTATCCTTTATAAATTTTAACATCTTGTCTTTGTCCATTACATGAATGATTAAATTTTTTTCTACAGTTCTGTTAGGATAATCTTCTCTAACAATCAAAGTAAATGGGGAATCTATAAAATGAGCTATACTAGCTGTTGGAACCAGAACACCATCACTGAATATGGTAAAATAATTTGAAAATTCATTATTGATAAGACTAAATGACTGACCCCTATTTATTAACTTCTTTATGCTGTATCCAGGATATACATCATGAGCCACAACTAAATGTTCTGAATGCTGTTCATATGAGTTTCCAAAAAAGGACATCACAACACTCAGTCCAAACCAAAACATATTACAGTGATACATGGCTGTTAACATTCCAGTACTCCAATGTTTAAGTTACACATTTTATAAAAGAATTTTGATTTAAAGTCCAGCTCTAATCAAGCAAGCATCTCCGAATGTCATCTACGGCAGCTCGGAACCGGCTTTTGGACCTCAACCGACAACCAAACCATCCCATATGACGTCACCCAATATCTCAGAATATTAAATTTTTATTTTTTAAATTAATTTTTCTAAATTATATATAATTAAAATAAAACGCCAGCTGTATAAATCTATATAAATTTTTAAAAATTATGTAGGTTCTTGATGCAATCTTTAATAAATTCTTTATTTTGTATTCGAAGGTTATCCTGTTTTGATAGATGATATTAAGATAATGGAGAAGCGATTAAACAAATTTCCAAATGCGTCAGTGTCTATCGAATTGATAATTTTTGACTCCCTTGACCTTAGTCTCATCTTTATAGAAAGAGTTTGCGAAGTTATAAACTGTAGCTTTTTATTAAACGTAACATGCATTAAGTTAATTTCTAGATAAACAAAAATAAAAATCTCTTTATTATTGAAACTGCGTAAAGGTCAAGAATATTTTCAAATGGCCTAGTTTCCTCCTAAAAATATTTCATATCCGAAACAAGTTTGCCTGACTCACTCCTTACATAGAAAAGTCTGATTTTCCTGAATGGCTAATTGTGTTTGTTCACACCTGTGTATCCACACCTGCACGAAACACAACTCCCAACTCCCAAACCAATTGTTTGGCCTTCCCATTTACTACTATTTATAATATGAAATCCATTATTAACTATTAATAAATGGAAAAATAATATTTTCCAACAATTCTATATTCTCGTTTTTTAAATGAAATTTAAAGTAAATAAATTAGATTCAAATCATCGTTCTAAATCGCATTTAAAAAACTGTATTTAAATTAATTAGATAGCATTTAAAATAAATTGACCATAATATAGTAAAAGCTTATCGTATTTAAAATACAAATATAGCAATATATATAATATATAATATATATTTAAAAATTATAATTAAAATTAAACATATTTAAATCGCAATTATAATAATTAATTTTTTGACAAAAGTAAAATCATTTAAATCACAAATGTAATAATCATTTTATATCACAATTAAAATTCGTCACATTTATGACATTTTACATTTTTAATTGAGCAGGCGAATCTTAATTAAATTCTAAAATAATTTTTTTTTTTTTAAATTATATTTAAAACATGCCAATCAAAAAATAGATAAATATTATTTAGAACATAATTATAGTAAAATAATCATCTCAATTAAAATAAGAAAATTGCATTTAGAATTCACTCAAACACAATTAAAATAAATATTTTACATTTAAATCTCGGTTAACTTAATCACCATTTAAGTAAATGAATCTAAATTAAGTTCAATTAGATTACGTGACTTAAATCACATTTAAATAAAATGTACAGTTTTATCGTTCGAAAAAATTTCAATTTAGAAGATTCTAAGCGGACAAGATGGAGTAAGTCATCCCATTTAATGAAACTAAATAGAACATCCTTGGGAAAGCGGATGCCAAGTAACTATTTTATTCAGTCAGTAAAAATGCCGTGATTCATTCTATAAATATGGAAAATTGAAAACTATTCAGAATCAAATTTTTCTCATAACTTCATAAAAAAATTTTTAAAAATTGTAACAATTCGCTGTAAGCGTTTTTTTTAAATATTTTAAAATATTTAAAAGGTAAATAATATAATTTAATAGATTTAAATGTATTTATATATCTATATATATTTTTTTCTTAAAGTTCGACGCCCTTACGAGATGTGATAAGATAGATATAGGTCAATAATAAATAGTTCAAGTAACAACAACCACCCGCTTTTGAACATTAAATATTGATAAGATTCAAATTATATACTTAAAACTAGTTATGCAGTTTAAGTCGAGGTGTGCATATCTATACAATTTAATTATTCAAAAAAATTATTTTTTAAATTTAATTATAATTAATTAATTGAGTTTAAGCTATTGTTTATACGTGTCAATTGTTTATTTTTATGTCATAAAAAAGTGTTTTACGTGTGAAAAATAATTAATAGGAAAAAAAACTTGGGACAGGTTCACTCATGCGATAAGTTTACTGAAAATGAACATAGAGTAATATTTTATAGAAATGAATAGATTTCTTCCATTCTGCAATACAATGAGCTAACTAGTTTCATTTTTGGTGTGCTTTTAGTGACAATTAGTAGGACAAGCGACCGAGTTGTGACTCACGCGTTATTGCAGATTATAGTAGAAGGTCTGCAGCTGGGAACGATGTTTGAGTCGATAACATCTGGAAGGTAATACAATCCTCGTCGACGTTTTTTTTTTCTTTCCCTTTCTCCACTTACTGTTTGTTAGATGACAAAAATCAGAGCCTCTTTCTCCACAGAAAAAGACCTAAAGAGCGTTTTTTATTTCTATTATTTGTGATTTTTCATATAATACTTGAACTTGTTAGTTGGTTCAACTTTCATTTCTAAGATTTACTTGAAATTATTAATATATTTTAAACATATTATTTTATTAATATAATTAAAAATGTATTTTTTAAAAATCACGAGAAATTTATGATAGTAGCCTACTCAAATTAGTATATTCTGTGTTCATTTATCTAAATTGAATATCATCTTGATATTTTGTAAAATATCGAAAAAAATAATCAAAATTAAATCTATATTAATGTAATTTAGAATTAAGAAAAAAAGATGGAAAAATTCGTACAAAATGGAACCTAAACTAATTAAGGTATTTAAATAAATAATATATAGTACTACTGTTAAAATATTAAGAAGCAATAAAAAAAACTGTGTTAAGTATTAAGAAGCAATTATAATTAATTATGAGTATACTTTACGGATCTGTTTATATAAAATATAAATTGATTAAATAGATTATTCATATTAAACATAATTAAAACTTTAAAGCAATTCTGTTGACTACATATATATATATATTTTTTAATCATTGTTATATGTTATATCTTTATTCCATTGAACATAATTCATTTTATCGTATATAGATTTGTATCTTTTTAGAATCTACAGTACATGTGATCTGAATATGAATTTATATTTTTTTTCAAAAGATATGAATTTACATGAGATGAATATTTAAAATTTTTGGAAATATATTATCTTGTCTCCATTGCAAACAAAAAATCTGTCCAATAAATTAACCCTTTACAGCCTGGATAGTATTATCATTTTGTAAAGTAGTTTATTCTTCAGCATATTGTTTTTCAACATAATGATCTGAAATGTTTTTCTGCTCTCATTCTTCACTATCTAGTAGACCCTATAAAGATTCAAAAGTGGTTTGTGTCATAAAAACCGAATGTAATCCTACTCCACTTGTTGAGAGATATAATAATTTTAACTTAATACTTATTTTTCATTTTTTAATATTACATAAAGTTTATTTGCATCGGCACATTTAAATTATGTTTTTACTCAGTGCAAACAAAAATTAATGAAATTATATAATAATATACATAAAAAATGAACAAAAATAGATCTTAAAAATAATTATATTTTGAATTAATACTCATCCTAATATTAAGAAGATATTAGAAAACCATTAATTATATTTAATGTTATATTACAAAAAAAAAAAATCATTCGGAATAAAAAAGAGAAAGAGAGAAAACAAAGATGACGCTGTGTTAACGCAGATTGCCCTTCTGCACTGAATAGTAAATTCAGTTGAAGCACACCAGTGAAACTGGAAACTGAGTTACTATGTTGTAAATATTTATTTCAGAAGTTTTATGACTGAACTGAAAATGAGAGTCGAAAATGTCATACGAAATTAGAACGTTTGCTGAATGGTGGTGATGTTTTTCATTGTTTTTGTTTCGTTGAATAAAATCATTATTAACAAATAATAATTTTCATTTAAGTCGAAGAAAATGCTGTTATAATTTTAAATTTATTTTAAATATTAAACCAATAAATTAAATTGTATAATTTAATATAATAATTAAAAATTTAGTCGACTGAATAAGAAAACTATAAACGTATAATATTTTTTCTGTCTGCTTTTTAGAAAAAAAAAAAAGTTATGCATTATCTATAGGTTATTTATACTAATTTAAACATTGGGCATCTTTCTTCTATGGGCATCTTTTTGTTCCAATTTTTTAGTATATATCTATCTTATTCTAATCTTGAAGCATCTCTTCCTTACTATATAATTACTGATTCTAAAGCATCTTTAATTCTGTCTTTACATTCTTTAGTAATCATTTCTTCAGATTATCTTTCATGTAGTATGTTATGTATTGGAATTACTAAATAAATATAGATTTATAAGCCTGAATATAAAAATGAATAATAAGTTAATTTATCTACATGATATTATGTAATACATTTTAGGATAAAAGTAATAATATTTCACATTTAAATGAAAATAACTAAAACTAAAAAAAAATTAATTTTAGATTTTCTCATTATTGATTACTTTCTCTTTACTTTTAATATAGCAAACATTTTGTTGTTCGAGAGAAATTAAAATGTAGAACACATTCAGATAAGAGCACATTATGCAATATTTATAATCATTACCACAGCGATACATAGATATTGTAAGTTTATTAATAATTAAAATGCTCTGCGCTCAAAATCAAGTGATACATCATCCATTGAGTAATTTATTGATAAGAAAAAGTAGCAGAAATATATTAATTACTTTAATTAAGTTGTCGAATGAGTGACTTTTCTGAAAGATCTTTTTTTAAAGATGAGATTTAAAGAATAAAATAGGATTCTTTTCGTTTGAAACTATTGATTGAAAGCAAATTTCCGCAGGTAACCAACCCGTCCCTGTGGCGCCTTTTGTATGTTACTTGGGTTAGAGTGATGAGTCAACTCTGTTCAAGCGATATTGTAAAGACACGAAATCAATGGCTCTTCTAGTTATTTCGCTTTATGAAAAACGCCACTAGTGATTTTAGCCTACTTCAAAAATCTAATATTATGTAATATTTTTAAAAAGTTTAAGAGTGGCGAGCTACAAAATTACCTCGAAATATTTATCGTACATAAAATTTACATGTATGTTGTGCTATTCAGTAAGAAAACTTCCATTTAAAAAGATGTCTTTCAATATTGCTATCGTCAAATATTCTCATAGCGCGTCGCATCAAAGGTACAGTATTCATGCGATGTGAAAAACATTGAGAATCTATAAATTGTTTTATCACTACTAGAAATAATTTAAGAATAAAATAAATTATTGATCATTATGATTATTTTTGCTGTATAAAATATGTAGCCGAAATAATTACAAGAAGCGCGTTGCAAGCTAACTTACACAACGACTCGTCAAGACGTGTGAGAGAAAAATTGTTTGCTGTTTTCTACAATTGGTTTATTAAATTCGAAAACTAAAAATAAAATAGAAACAATAAATATATAAATAAATGATAATGATCGTTAGAGCTTCATTAAAATGATTGTATTTCAATTATACGTTGGTTGATAACTCACTGTTGCAAGTGCTAGCAGGATAAGCATTTCAACGGACAATTATTGTTATAATTCAGATATATTAACATAATAGAGAGAATATATTACAACTTTGCTTCAAAAGTGACACAAAAAATATAGGTTTCTAGAAAAATACAAGAAATTGTTTTTTAACAACAAAAACGACGATTGATTCTGGTTTTATGAGCATTATTCTTATTGCTGAAAAATCTGATTAACAATATAGTGTTTGTCATTATGCTTAAAAAGTTATTCTTGCATTTTATTAGAAACTTGCATTTTTTAGTTATGTCACTTTTGAAACAACGGCGCGATATGTGCCATATGCAACTGAACGCAAAGCAACAATAGATGACCATATCAAATATATCAATTTTTACATTAAACTTGAAATTTTCAAAAGAAAGTGTTTTCTAATATTTAAAAAGCTTGCTATTTAACAAAAATATAAAATAAAATAAGTTGAAACTTTGAATCATTGACATTGAAAACTAGAATTTTTCTTTAAAGCTGAATGACTACAGTCGCACGCGATGCCACACATAAAATCGCGACGCGTGCACATAAATAACACTCATATTTTTTTCCAAAATTTTATTAAATTTATATTGATTTTAAATGTGAAATTAACTAAAAATTTACATATTTAAATATAATAAACAATTTAAATTATATAATTCAGTTTTAAAGCAAAATGTTTTCGCCAAAGGAATTTTATAATTTTATTTTAATATCATTCTAATAAAGTGTATAAATTGGTTTAAAGTTATAAATCATGTTAAACCTTTTAAATGTCATAGGTATATTTTATATAATATTTTAAAGTATTTTATTATTATTATTATATTCTTTGATGAATTTTTCGGATTATCGATTTAGCAATTACTTGTACAATTTTCTTTATTCTTCGAGTGGTACGCTTAATTTTTATTATACTTATTGGTAAAGTTATAATTTTAAAAAATTTATCTGAAAAAATAATTTAATATCTTAAGCTACAAATATGTTATGCAACATTTTATTATTTTATTTGAAGATTAAGTTGATTTACAAACTCGAAAAGACATTAGCGTGACAGATGACGAGGAAAGTTAAATATATCTGATGATGCCATCGATATTTATATTTGTAAATGGTAAAACTTCGTGACGAATCAACTTCAATACAAATGATTCTATCGTCTAGTAACAGACTTTTCATTCAACAGAAACTGTTTAAACTTTTCTAACAGACTTTCCGTTTTAGAAAAATAATCTAGCAACAGACTTTTCATTTAGTAGAGATCATATTGAAAGAACGTCGAATATATAAATCAAAATTTTCTTGTTTATTTTATACTTCCAGACGAATAAAGTATGTTTCCGACCGAGTAGTTTCTATGAGTTTTTTTTCCCCGTCACGGCATTAATTGGATTTTAAGAATGAAATTTAATAGTCTTTCTCCACTTACTTCACCATTCGAATTTTTATAAGCTATTTTACGAATCTAAGAATGATTTTTCCGTTCTGAGAAACAAATTTCAAAATGATTTAATATTTAAAGTTAAGGAAATAATAAAAATCATTTTCGATTGATATCTTTATTCTTATTCTAGAAACGGGTTATTGACTTTGGAATCTGTTTAGATCAGCATTCGTAATCAAAACATTAATCGATATTGATAATTTATATCTGCTGAGATATAACATGACAGCGAAGATGTCTGAAAAGAGATAGCTAAGAATAGATTTTCTCTGTAGATATCTTTATTTTTTAATGATTCTATTGATGAAAGTAACTTCTGCTTTCAGGAACTTGCGTAATTTAATTTATTATTGCGATTTTTCTGTAGTTAAACAATGTTTTACTATCGTTCCAGTGTTGTTAATGTCGGAGAGATCAAGATATTTAAGTTATTAATGTTAGCAATCTCGGGTATCTTATCGTTAGAATATTCATTATATAAACTTATAAAAATATTTATTAAAATTTTATTACAGAAAATCATAAATATAAAGCATTTAGCTTAAATTATTACATTTTATCCGTTAGACTGATGTTCTTTTCGACTTTCTTTTTTTTAGTTTTGAAGTTTCTGGAAATTAAATAAGATCGAATTTAACAAGGTATGATTTTATTTATCAGTAAAACACAAAATGTATAAAATTCATTATATTTTATACTTATATATAGTATATACATAAATACTTTATAATAAACATTTTACTCAAATGATATTATTAAATTGATAAAATTCGATTGAT
The DNA here is from genome assembly GCF_000671375.1 of Centruroides sculpturatus. Classification (NCBI taxonomy): domain Eukaryota; kingdom Metazoa; phylum Arthropoda; class Arachnida; order Scorpiones; family Buthidae; genus Centruroides; species Centruroides sculpturatus. Next base: position 480,035 of record NW_019384859.1, read on the forward strand.
TTTTGGATAGGCATCTTCAGATTGATACGTGGAAAAGATCTATTGTAATTATTATTTGGTTTAAAAAAATTATTTTACTTCATGTGACAGTAAAATTATTTTTTGTAAAGAAATTTCACATAAACTGCAATTGTTTCCTTATTTTTAATCTCAAAATTTTTGAAAATAAAATTCTTATAAATTATGTTAAATAAAAAATTAATCTATATATTTTTAAATCGAATATTTTATAATTAAAAAATATTTTATTTTTCTTTATTAAAACTATAAGTTATGATATTAATTCATTTATAAGTAGACTTGATATCAATACATTTATGGACTTATATAAGCTTTACATTATAAGTCCATAAATGTATGATTTTTATCCAGAATAAAAAACCTGAAAAAAATAAAAATAATATTTTTAAAGAATGAATGTTTATTTAAAATGTAAAAGAATAATAATTTAATAAGTAAAATGCAATATAATCTATCATATTTGTATTTTAAATTATAAATTGTGTTTTTTGTTGCTTACATTATAATTCTATGAAGATCTACTCTGTATATATTACGTGGAGTGTAATAAAGAAATAATTGATGAAAATCTTTATTAAAAATATACATATAACGATATATAAATTCAGAAGATTCTTGAGAAACATGTTTATTTTATTTTAATAATTTATAATCGCAAGAAATTATATTATAAAGTTTACAAAAGTGCATACAGAGAATATGCTACATGCGTTTTTATGAATAGCTAAGAAATAAAAACGAAGCTTTGATCTAAAAATTTCTCTTAATAACTTTATTATGAAGGTTTGTTATAAGTTTTTCTTAACTTTATATTATAAACAGTTTCCAATTTTTTCAATATGGCATCGTATATCAAAGGACCGCACGTACTGTTTATAATATCGATAATCATTATCGAATGTGTCAAATGTGTTTAACAGCGTGAAAAAAATGATAGAAATATAAATTTATGGAATTTTTTTGCATCACATATATTAAAGTTGAAATGATGTTGTTTAAATAGAATATAACACATCAGATTGTCCTCCATTATAATTTGATCTTTCTAATTAAATGATGTTGACCAATACGAGTATTTTGATTCGTGTCATCACTTTTCGTGGATTTATTTATTCTGTTGAACTGCAATGTTAATTTTTTCCAGGAACGAATTATAATTTAATTATTGTAACACGGATATTTTAGTAATTAGAAAAGTCGATAAAAATGTATTATTTTCAATTTCATGTAAATTTTTTTTTTTCACTCCAGAAAGAAATAACTAAGAAAATTTCCATTACAATTCGAAAAAATTAAGCTAACCAAATTAAGTTATTAATCTTTTGATTACAACTTTTATTAAATAAAAATAAAATAGAATGATAATGCATTTAGTTAATATGCTTTGATCCTAATTTATTTTACAGAAAGTTTAATGAGCTTTGTTTTACGAAATAATAATAAATTAACAAAAACTCTTTTATTATCTGGATAACGTTTTCAAATGTCAAACAAATTACCATTAACAGCATCAATAAAATAATATCAATGGTCAGAATTTTAACTTGACAATATTTTTAAACCTCATGTGACATGTCGTAAAGATCTTGTCAAGAGCTGAGCAATCGTCATTCATCAATCGTACTTTTTTAAAATAAAGTTCAATTTTTAAAATGTTATAAATTGTTAACTGATAAGAAAAATATTTGAAGTCACCAGAATTCTACGAAATAAAAGTGAAAAGTTTCCAATATAATCAACTCAAAAACAACGAAAAGCAGAAAAAATCATTTACATAAAATATCTGATCATGCACGTTTAATAATTATGTTATAGATTTAATTAATAAGTTATCAGTCGTCATTTAAATAGTTAGTAAATTAATTAGAACATTTATTAATTTCATAATACAACAGATCATCTGCTATTTTTAAAGTTATGATCCAATTTCACAATGAGAATTTTAAAATTAAATTATTCAAACATTTTTCAAATTCCGGAAATCCAAATAATAGAAACATTATAAGAATATTTTGTATTTAAAAAATATTTAAATATTTTAACTTTTCTTTTTCAATGAAGTTCGGTTCATTGCTAAAAAAAATTATTTTACGAGTGGATGTTCATTTACTGTAATTTGTTGACGAAAGCAAAAAATTACTTCAACAGTGGCGTGTTATAGATTTATGGGGCCAGCGGAATTTGAATTAGGGATCCCACCAAAGAAAAATGTCTTCAGACATTTTTCTTCGGTGGGAATGTTTTGGGCGAAATATTTTCATATGAAAGATTGATTTAGGGCCCCATGTTAGTTAGCATGGGGCCCCAGGCAATTGCCGTTATTGCCCTTAGGATAACGCGCCATTGTACTTTAAATATCGTCTTTGGAATCTTCCAGCCAATTGTCTCTGTCTACAAATTAAATGGTAATCCTTCGTATATTATAGTAATGGTAGAAATATTATTTGTATTTATTTGTAGCCTATCAGAATGCAATTATAAATTTTATTTGCACGTTCAAAGTTGCAATATGAGAAGAGAAGAGAAAATAAATATAATCTCGTGTGTAATAGGTAGATTTTTGTTTTTACGCTAAATTATATAGACACTTTCTATGTATGAAAATAGAATTGAAAGCCGGATGTACAAGTCGGTGAAGGTGCCAGTCTATTTTGGGGAACTCGGGATCATATCCGAGCAAGAAACTTTCTAGAAATTGTTCATGGGTAGTCTGTTCCGGGAATGTCAAGTTTCGTCCCTCACCGTCCGGACGATTTTCGAACCCATCGTGGGCCTGGCCGAACTTAAGACGGAGCTGGGAAAAGGCCCTCTTAGTGTCCATAGGGAAGAAAGAGCAAAAAAAACATAAAAATAAAATTATATTTACTTCAATAACATCAGAAGAGCCATTTAAATTTAATAATTATGGAACGAAAAATGGTTCAATTTGAATCTAAGGACGCCGTCTGAATATATTTGAAAATAGCTATAATAGTGTTCAAATGGCTTAGGCCTATATAGAAAAGTTATTGTTCAGAATACATCTTTTATAAGATGTACAGTACATGCCCAATGAATAAGTTAATGAAATAAGTTCATGAAATATGTAAGAAATTGTCTGCAGAGTTGAAACTTTGATTCAGGACATAAAATGTTGCATTCAGAATATTAACTTTACTGACCTGTACATTTTGAGCGAAGCAATGACTTTACAAGGATGAGTTTCTTAATTTTCTCTTTAATTACATTGGATAAATTCTCAAACGATTTCAGTTGAATTTTCCTTCTTCTTTTTCTTTCGCCCTTAATCCAGTGAAGCCCGGGTTGAGCCATGGACCAAAGACTTCCGTCTCTTTCTCTCTTTCCACCATTCCTCTGCAAACACCACGTTTTTTTTTATTATTGAATTTTCCTAACGCTTTAAATAAAAAAAATACATATAAAATTCATATGATAGCAGACAATATACTAAATCAATGATATAGGCTACGTAAAACTGTTTGGAGATGTAATAAAGAATATGGTCTGTGTTATGTAATTTGAAACTGAATGCCCTAAAAGTGTTATATAATTTAAAATTATAAGTCTTAATGTCGTATTCCTATTTACCATAATTATCTATTATGGTTTTAATTACCAGCAAAATCTACAAACTCTAACATAAAAATAAGGGGAATCCAGAATAAGGAAGCGATCATCAATGTAATAAAAATTTCAGAATATCTTAATTATTAAAAATAAAAAAAATACATAAATACGGAGATATAAATAATATAATTATTAATTTATTTTTAAAATGTATTTTTAGGGGTAAAAAACTGAATCTAGTTTTTATAACATGATTTAAGATTATTTGAGAAAATTAAACGGTTTATTTATGTGGCGCCATCTAGTGCATAAAAATAAAAAATATTTATATATATTTTTTTAATATAGGCTATTAAATTATTAATAAAAAATTGTTTGTTTTTAATACATTATCATTTTATATGCTTATTAACTATCTAAATAAATTATTAAATATATTAGCCAATTAATAAACATTATTCAATTTCTTTCAATATATTACCGGTAAAATTTAATATAGTCTATTCTCTCGCAGTTTTGAAAGATATATCTATTTACGTTACATTAAAAATTGTACTAAAATTCATGATTTTCTTCGTATTGAGTTCTTCGAGCAACGTGACACGACACGCGAAAAAGAATAAAGGGGCCATCCATTAATTACGTGTAGGCTACAGTTTTTCAGTCATTTGCGACCTCTTCCCTCTCTGTTGTGTAGAATGATGTACTTTTCGCACCTTCCCCTCTTAAACTGTACACGTAATTAAAATTAATGGACAACCCCTAAATTGTGAACATTTCTGGATTTAGTTCTAATTAAAGTATACTAGAATTGTGAGAAAAGATAGATAATAATCTCTTAACACTAATATCTAAAAAATATATGTAATATTTAGTAACAATTAGAATTGTCCATAAATAATCTTTAATTATAATTCTGCTGTAAAATCTGTGGCTTTAAAATATTATGAATGAGATCCGTTTTCAGTAAAAAATAATAATTATTATTATTATTATAATAAAGAAATTACTTATTAAATTAATTCAGACTAAATATATTTAAAATAATAAACAATATCTTATTTCTTACAATGTGCTGTATTAGAATTTAAAGTAAATAATATAATAATAGTTATGATATTACAATATGAATATAATTAGAAACAAACATTTGTAAGTAATGTAAAGTGTTTCTAAAAGAATGGGTAGTCCTGAGATGAATGAATAACAAATTAAAGTAATATTTATATTAATTGAATAAATATATTGAAGACATATTAAAGAAATATAATTTATATTTATTAATTTTAAAATCAACGGAAAGATAAATTAATTCTGAATTTTTGCATCTTTAATGATAATGAATATCAATATTAAACTAATCAATATAATATTTCAAATGTTCAATTAAGATTTGTTTAAAATTTATTATTATTTAATAAAGTAAATGGATATGTGTAACATGTAATTTACAATATAAATAAAAATATATTTACACTTTTAATAGATACAAATTTAAATAAATTTATTTAAAAAAAAATCAATTATTTTAAAAAATAATGTGGGATTTCTTCTAATGCTTTTCTATTGTACGATAATACGTGTTTAAACTTATCAATGAAGTCAAGTCTATAATTCGCCGTTAGTACATTTCGTATTATCAGGGAAAAGAAATTTTTGTAAATAATTAAACTTTGTAATATTTAAATATAGAAAATTAAATTTATAAGCAGAATAATGGCTTTTTATTTTAAGTTATAATATTTTTATAATCAGTGAAATGCTCCTCACTACATCAGATCATAACATATTGCAAATTTGCAAGTCTAAAACACATCTAAAAATATTTTATAGAATAACATGATTAAATTCTTCTTAATAAACTTTCTATCTCGTTGTTAACATAAAGAAATGGTTATTGTCTATGGAATTTGGAACTGACGAAGTGATATCCTTTTATGTATTGCAAGAAAGCCAAACCTTTTCTGTTAATATATATTCAGATACACAAAAAATAAAATATAAAACGTATATAGAGATGTATACAAGAATATAGACATAATATACATAAAAACAAATAATATAAATACAAACATACAGTCTGAGAGAGACAGATAGATACAAACCTACAACCGGAGATCTACGTGTAACAGCGGATTCAAGTGAAGGTCAATAGGATCATTGAACTTTCTAATACCGAAATCAGGTACTATAATTTTTTTTTAAAATTCAAATAAGCAACCGGAGATCTACGTGTAACAGCGGATTCAAGTGAAGGTCAATAGGATCATTGAACTTTCTAATACCGAAATCAGGTACTATAATTTTTTTTTTAAATTCAAATAAGCATTGACTACAAGTTACAGTTGTGTTGCAGTTGTCGGTGGAATATTTTCAAAAATACGATAAATCCTGCTAAAATAAATTTTACTGAAAGTAGACTACCTCTAAATAAACTATTAAAATTTTGAAATTTGTTTAAAAAAATCACTCATAATATTCTTAAAATAATAATAATTTGATCTAAATATTAAATGTTAAGGTAATAGTTTCTTTGTGAGATAATTCATTATTAAATAAATAAATCATATAAATACAATTTCTTGTTTTAGTAAAAACTTGTTATATAACATTCAACTGTATTTTTTCAAAATTCAGTTGAATTAATATCAACTTTTTTAAATAAATAATTTTCTTATTAATAGATACGAATTCTTAAATAATTTAATAATTGTTAAATGGTGCATGCTTATTATTGAAAGTAGTAGGCATTTATGATTTATTAAAAGCTTTCTATCTTTACTAAATAATAATTATTTAATGACAAATTTAATATATTTTTTTGGGTCAACTAAAAATGGTATATATGGATATAAGTAACTTATGTGATAGCATACTATTATTAAGCATATACATTTGAAATTTTTAGCATGTAAAATTATCTATTTATGTATAATATAATCTATATAGAATAAATAGACTATTAATAATTCAGTTTGAGTTAAATTTATGCAAAGATATTCTATCTAATGATCAGTTAATATGAAAATTTGATATCAAATTAACATCATTTACTTAAAATTGATATAATATCGTATGTTTTACAACAGTAATTTTAATAACAATATTTTAAAATTTCTATATTCTTTAAGTTACTTTTTAATATTATTATTTAAGTTCGCAAGATACAACTGAATAACAATTATTATATTTATCTAATAATTTTTTGATTCTTTTTATAAAGCATTCAAGAATTTTGAATGATATTTTGCATACGTTTTTCATAAACGGTCGTAGGGCATAACGTATCTGATAGCCGAAATAACACTTTGTTATAACTCCTTATATACAAATATAATCGTATCTGACAGAAACACGAAAGTAAATATGTAGACACATAAATACAAACAGGAAATATATGCTCATACAAAAACACATATATATGTAATCAAATAGATATACCTAAAAACATATCACATATACAACAACACACACAGAGAGAAAGAGAGAGAGAGAGATAAACATATCACAAGCATAATTAATTTCTCATGAACTATGTACGCTGAGAAATTCTAAACAGTCCTATAACTTTATTTTAAAATAGAATAAACAAAATTTGATTAAAACTTCAAATTTTAAATAAATGTCCATCGATCAACAAAAGAAAAATGGCTGTTAACGACCGTATAAGGAATAAATACGAATTGTGTCATTCAAGCGTCGATTCTTATTACCCATTTTTGTACTCCACCCAAAGAAGCCAGACGCATACACTGTGCAAATAATTATTATTACAAGACAGGATATTTAATATATACTATTCACGTGATCAAAAACGCGCAACTTTTGATCTGTAACGAGCATTTAAACTGAGAAACTGCTAAAGATATTTATGATCATCGTGTCGAACTTTAACTTAAAACAGCGTATACTTGAAACAATTCATTTAAGCCAAAATTAAACTTGTACATTCAGCTGCTAAGTGTATAATTAAGCTATAATGATTAATATTACCAATTGTAGCTTAGTTGAAAATATATAATTCGATCAATAAACAATGTATAAAAAGAATAACTATTGTAAATGCGGCACAGAACGAGATTTTATATCAAGAAAAATAATTAATCATTGGTACAAAGATCATTTTTCTTTCTCAACTTGCAGGAATTCGTTTTAAACTGAAGTTATAATTATAATTTTCCTATAGACTATGGTGCATTAACTACCTTGACTCTTGACCCGTGCTTTGCAACTAACGAAGCTACTCGAGAAGGATTATAATATTGCACTTTAATAGAATAAATGTGATTCACTTTTAAATTGACTCCATTTTACAATTAAGACAACAATAAGAGTGGGTAGTCCTATTTGTATGTTAATTAATATATCAGCGCATTATGTGACGAGAAAATTATTTTTCCGTATTGTCTAGATAGGATTTTAATACATAATTTAGAATATTTTTAAATTTTTATACAGCAAAACCCTTGAAAAAACGGCTACTGACAGAAACATTAAATATGGACTTGAGAGTAATTTGACATTTATTAAAGAATTATTATAATATTATAATTTAAACGAATAAAATTCACTAAAAACTTAACAAAAATCTATGATAAATGAATAAATTTGTAAGTTTTACGATATTAATTCCTTGATAATTTGTAGACGAATGTGTAAAGTAAATCCAAACTTTTGTATAATACTCGAAAGCTGCCATATCAACTTAACTGCACTTTATAAATTCATTTATAGTTCTATAATGATCATAAGGATGATAATGACGATGGTCTGTTGATTCACGTGTATAGCATTATTCATAGGCTATCATGAAAGATTGAGACATTTTCTTGTGATTAAGAAGTCGTGTATTGAAATAGCAGTCTAAAGTGTATTAGAGTGTTATTTATGTATTCTATATGTAGCCTAGGTATTCTAATGTAGTCAAATCTATGAACAACGGCCACTGACGGAAACATAGAAAATGGCCGTTGTTGGGTGTGTCTGTTGTTTGGAGGTTACTTTGTATGCATTTTTGTTCAATGTTCCCGAAAAAATTGTTTCTGTTTAGAGGTTGTCGCTATTGGAGGTTCGACTGTATTATATTTTAGACTTTATATACCCCGTAACAATATAATTATTTAAAAGATCTGTATAGATTATTGAACTTTAGATAAATTATTAAACTTGTTTTACGATTTTATAAACTTTAAAAATATATGACAATAATAATCTTTATTTAGAATTGCTATGAAAGAATTAAATGTAAATAAATCACATGCTAATATGAGTTTTTTTTCTTAGAATCGACGATGAGTATAGCACTTTACGACGTAAAATAAGCTTAAGAAATAAATGGTAAAATAATAAATTGTCAACATTTTAACCGTGTTTTAATATTGTCAAATTTTTATTATAAATTAATAATAATATTTCATCAAAAATTTGCTGTTACAAATTGACTTACAAGTGAAAAGTTTTAATAGAATTCAAGACAAAAAAAATTATTTTCTGCTCTAGAATTACCAAAGAAAACAATTGCATAGAACTTTATAGAATTTATACACATAGAACTAAGCTAAAAATATGTAAGCCTTACACGTACTGTACATTCCATAGCCCTAAATATTTATAAGATGACAATAAAAATTGTTAAACTCTGACATCATGAAATTCTCATTTTTCATATGTTTATAATCGCTAAAAACTTAATTATGATTAATTTTCATACGCTGCGAAATTCGCAAGTTAATTAATTAAACAGCAGATTAGAATGGATCTTTTCTAAATATATATAGGCCTATATATAAAGTAATAATACGTTTTAATCAAAATTAATTGATGTAATTATACTCCTGGATAAATCAACGCGAAATGTAGAGAATCGAAGATTTAAATTCAAAGAAGACAGAATAATTACAAACAAAAAGAGAGAATAATTAAAGAGATAATTCATATTTAAAAGAGACAAATTTGATTTATATTCTTGTAAGTAAAAAAAAAACCATATTTTTAAAATATTTTTTAAAAATAATAAAACAATTAAATGAAATAATTTACTTAAAATTTCTAAAATTGTACAGAAGAAAAAATAAAACTAATTAGGAAATAAGTAGGGAGAAGTAGGGAGAAAGCTTCATATAAATAAAGAAAATATCAAAAATGTTTATTATTCTGTGAGAACAGAGAGTCGAAATAGTTCTCAGAAATTAGTAATATAAGACGTAATTAAAAATAAATAAATATGTATAAGCCTACGTATGATTTAGTAAGGCCTCAACTCCTGATAAATCATCTGCAAATGGCTTATCCTATTCACTAAATATAAATACGATTTTTATTTAATGAATAAATAAACACGCCTAATTTATTTATTCGAATCTAATAATTATAATTCTTTGAACTTTATTTTAATTTTGTGTATATAAATGCCATGGATGGAATCAAATAACTTTTACTGTATATATTTTATTTTAAGACAAGCGGATTTTGATATATTTGAACTTCAAATTAATAAGTTAAATGAAAAATACAGGAATTTATTTTATATTATGAAAATTTTCCCATTATACAGAAATGTAATTATTTATCATACTTATGTAATACAATCTCTATAAATTTGTTAATTAAATGATTTTATATTAATATAATTTTTATCAATTAATTTTTTTTTAATGAAGTAATGAGCAAAGTCTTTCACAAACTTCTTTGTATTCAGGTTTAAATGGCTAAATTTTAATATAACGAAACATTAGTGTTTAAGTATTGAAATATGAGAATTAAGGAATTTAATTTAATTTATTTTTATCAAAACTCGTTAAAATTAATAAAGTTCTAAATATTAATGGCATAAATATACACTGAATCAAACACGAAAGCACTGTTTATTTTTAGATTCATCTCAAGTAAAAGCTCATATAAAATTATTTGACATATTTATTTTTCCATTAAAAATATTTTATGAAGAAGCAGCTTCTATTTTTATAAATTCTTTAAAAATTTCATTTATAAATATCAGAAACGGCTACTGACAGAAACATTAAATATGGACTTGAGAGTANCATTTCTTATCACATATAACGCTTTAACTTAAAATTTCTGGGTAAATTCCGCACGTCATTCGAACGCGATGCAATGCGACACTGTCGATAGGGCTTATTACTTTTGTTTCAAGGTTATTTATGGATTCACATCTATAATGAATGTTTAAGAAAATATACTGCAGAATAAGGACAAAGAAATCTCCAATGTGAATAAATTTAATGAGAAATGATTGAACAGAACCTTAAACATTATTTTTAATTTTTTATCCACCAACAATCATTTTTTTGAATAGAGGATAACAAAACAAACCACCACTTTTTGAATATCTAACCCTTTATTTAACATCATTTTTAGACATATCTAACATCTTTTAAAACGCTCACTGTTTTTACATCGTCCGTCTGCGTGTTCGTCCACTTTACATCGACTCTATCTTCGAATCCATCAAGGTTAGAAGCGTCAAAATTTCAGGTTATGTTATCTTTTCTTTACATATCCACATTATTAGCAACCCATTTCAGAATCTGGGAAATTAAACTCATATCTGAAAAAGTAGGAATGTTGCTTTATCGCATAGTCACGATTTACACAAAGAAGTTTTATTTCTTAATCTTCGTATTTAATTTTATCCAATGATGATCCTGATAAACTTTAAAATTTCTTCATTTTATTCATATATATTTTTTACAATTATTTTCTCCTAATGTTATAAAATAGTTAGCTTTAAGCTGTATTATACTGAAAATACATAATGGTAATTTCAATGTTTACCACANCAATTTTTTTTAGCTCTTCTGGATATAGATTAAAAACTTTTCTTTATACTTATAACAAAATTTTGTTGTGATGTGATAAATTCATAAATACCCCAGTAATTTTATATGTTTTATGGAATATATCTTAAAATCGGATGAAAATTTTCAAATATATCCTATAAATTTACATTGATATTCTACAAAAAATGGCATTTTGTACGAGCTTCAATTTTCTTTATAAAAAGCCAAAAACATTGCCTGTATTTTAAGGAAAAATTAAAAAGCGTAATTCTTAAAAATAACTCGAATAAATTACAATAAAAATATAATAATATGAATTTAGTTTTATGTGTTTTGCCTTCAGTTAAGAAAATCATGAACTCAATTTTTAGAATTTGAATCAATATTCAAAGCAATTTCGTTGATTGTTGTAATGTTTTGGCTACAACTTAATAAATTATACTTTAAAAATATCAAGTAATTTATTATTAGATAAGAAATTAAAATGTTGAATTTTTTAAAGAATTTTTAACTTTTGAAGCGAAATGGGACTCAAAAATTATTAAAATTATAATGATGATAACTATAATAAGGTCTATTCTCGCTTTAAAAATAAAAATCCATTACTCTACAATTATTTGTGTTTTGTTAATAGAAAACAGAACATTTTATTAATTAACAATCAGATTAAACTGCTATTTAAATTCTATAGATTCATTGATTGCTAATTTAATAAATGAAATGGAAACGGATATAAATGTTATCTAAGAATAATTCTCTGCTTTATTTTTTTCTTATTAAACTCCAGTTGAGTCATAGGGAGAGAGCGGAAGGCAGTTATCTATACACTACTGATAAATTTGTGCCATTCGGTAGTAATGTGACATCATACAACGACATATCACGTGATCTAAGGTTTTTGTTTCGTTTCTTTTAAGATGGATTCGGGGGAATTTTTCATATTCACTTACTTAATGACTTTCCATCATTTAATCCTGCTTTGTTACTCTAAAATTCGCACCATTATTTTCCGAAATTTCAGGTAAATATTTATTGCATAACAGTTAAAATTTATTATTGTTATTTTTTGTTCATAATTCTTTGATGTAAACGTATTCTAAATCAATTTTCAAACATAATTCCGTAGTGAATTTTATCAAATATTGTATATTTATCATTCGTGCGGATAGACAAACGGATCGACCGACGAAACAAATAACTTAGCATTGATGATGAAATATTCTTGAATTTTGTTTTGTATTTTAAACTGAATATTTTTTTTATAGACTATGATTCTATTTATAATAATTTACAGTTTATAAGCAGCAAAAGTAAGCAGCTTACACATTTTTTAAATATAAATAACATATTTCATTAACAGCGAAGACGAGGACATTTTAAAACATTGAGTAATTAAGCTATTAAAGTAGGAAAAATAAATGTATTTTTTATTCCTTGTTTAACTCAAAGTGAATAAAATTTAACAAGTTTTTAAATAAAGCAATTTATAAGGGGATGAAAAATATCCTTTTTCAAGGTGTAATGTAGAAACTCTTACGGATGAACGCACGCGATCGTACTTCACCCCTTTACATCATTTATTGCCTTTCTCGTCACTATAAAAGGCTCGAAAATTTCAAATTTATCACACTCTCATTCAAGTCGATTGGTTGAGTTCACCATGGTAAGTAATTTACTAGATATTCTTCATCTCTACGCAGAAGAAAGTCATTACAATAGATTTTTTTTAAAATTTTCAGCATATCTACGTTATAAGTCTAGGTATTCTTCTCTTAGGAGTGGTTTCTGCAATCGATGAGACCTTAAACACTAAATCTGCCGATGAAAAAGCCGATAAACCAGATCAGTCTATCGCAGAAAGTGCGTATTACGGTCAACATCATCCTGTAGGATATGGAAATTATCCATACCATCACACTCCGTCCCTCGGGGTTCATAGCGAAATAGCTTATGCAAATCATAAGCCTATGTACAACGGATATTACTACAAAGCACCGGTTCTCGAATACTTCAAGAAACCCTATCATCACGCCGATGGTTTTGCATCCCATTTATTAAAACCATTGATGGGAAATCATGGTCATCACTATGATTACGACGGTTATAATCATGTACCTCACCATGGAAAATTTGATGAGATACCTGTTTTAAAAACCTATGCATAAATATATTTAAATGTATGATTTGCAGAAAAGCAGAATGAATACCTGTTTATGGCGGGATATGCAAAAATCTGCAACTGTTGCAAAAAAATTTGTAATATTTGTAAAGTATGGAAATTAAAAAGTTTATAACTTATTTATTTTTTTAAATTTAATTTTTATACGAAAGTTAATTTAATTTACATAAAATGCAAATGATATTTTGTTTTATTAATTCATTTCTTATCACATATAACGCTTTAACTTAAAATTTCTGGGTAAATTCCGCACGTCATTCGAACGCGATGCAATGCGACACTGTCGATAGGTAGATTAAACAAGTAAGATTTGCATTCTTTGCAATATAAAAAGAACTTCGCATGAAAAGCATTCATAATATGATGCAATTACATGCACGAGAAGTGGTTCGTAACCGGGACCGTGTTTACAAATAAGCTACAACTTAAAGCTTTATCTTACGAATAGCTCAGGCTATTTCCCCGAAAATTAATAGGATAGGCAACATCAATTAAGTCGTGACTATATATGAAGGGTTCAATTCTAAAATGAACCAATACCAAATATTTATAATTTTTCTACATTTTACGTNAATCACGTAAGTTCATAAAGCATACACAAATTAACAATAAAAACATACAATACGAACAAAAGTGTATAACTAAAAGCACAGATGTATAAAATACAAATCAAAACCAATCATATTAAAAGAACACAGAAAGACACACAGAATTATATAAGTATTAACAAACAATCATGCAAACTCAAATATGCATGAATACAGGTACACGCTTAGAAATATATGCCTCGTTTGCTCTTATGTTTGTGTACACAATTCACAGATAGAAACACACAAACAGCGGATGAGCGCTTGTATATGTCTATAAGTGTAGTTGATGATTAGTCAACTTACACAGCTGAAAATATAAACACAATTTTCGGATCCATGTCATCTAATTCAACTTTTTTCTTAAGAAAAGAATAGAAAAGAAATATTTTATAAGAATTCATTAAGAGTGTCACATGTGTACAAAGTGTAACATAACGATAATGATACGTTTTCGAGAGTGAAACAAAAGTCCGATCTAATTTTGATTATGATTTTTTAAAATGATTTACATTTGTAATTTTTTTTTTTTTTAAATATTTTACTAGGTTATTAAAAATATTTTTTAAAAATCGTTATTTAAATTCATGCTTTTTTTTTAGAAGAATAATAATTTTACTATAAATTTTAATATTTTATATTCTGTTAAGTAGGTTATAAAAAGTGAATAGATGAAAAATGTTCGTAAGAGCTGAAAAAATAAAAAAATATGTCTAACAGAAAGGTCAATTTTAAACCTTTTTGTTAAACGCATTCTCCTTTTTTTGTTTTCAGGTGCTTTTTTGCATAAATATGCATACATTTACAGTACATAATATAAAATAGGTAGAAATTATATGTTATATAATTATAGAAATTAATGATAATATATTCATTATAAATTCATTATGTAAAATATTTATGTACTCATCTTTTAAATATTTTTAAAATAAATTTTTAAAATCCTAGTTAAAACATAAATTAACTTATTAATCAGTTAAAATTATAGCCTAATTAACTTTAAAAATAATTAAATTTTTATAGTATAAAGCATTAAAATATTACGTTTTTATTCATTAGACGCTTTAAAAATACATTAAAATGTAATTAAGCAATAAAAAATTGTTATAGAACTTTTAACATAATATATGCATTAATTTTAAATTGATATCTCGATTTAATTTTTAAATGATATGCAAATTAATGATGCAAAAATTAAGGAAAAGAACTTTACGATAATCAATTTATTACTTTTATTAAATAGAAGCTATCGATCTGATCAGTATTTATTGCACCCTCGTATAAAGTTCTATATCAATGATATTGATTTCTGGTTAATGAAAGATATTGCCAATCTTAATATCTATTTTATGTGTGAGTTTCAATGATACTTATCATATTATTAGATACTTGAAGCCCGTGGGATGTTTGGCGTTTCGATTTTGGTACCATTTTATCGAAGGCTCGAGATAATCACGTGGTCAAGCCCTGTAATCTTCTTCCTTACTTTTCTTACTCTTGACTTATTCATAGCATTAACTCGTGCTTTTTCATTAAGGATATTTTAAAAATAGTTCTCGTTCTTTAACTAGTTTTTCTTATTATAACTCGTCAATTCTTCTAAAAAAATGTTTTCGTAGATATTAAACGTGGATTCCAGCAGTAAAAATACGTAAAAAACATCGTAAAATCGTAAAAATAGACATAAAATTTAATAGAAGTCATTAAATGTCACGTGATTTTACGTGGGTTTTTTTATTTCAAAAAATATTCGCTATGAGTAAATTTATGCCTGTCCAACTTGTCTGGCAAATTTGATAAATTACGTACCAATACGCTGACAACCTCTTATTCAGTTCTTTTTAAGAAAATTAGAAGTGATTTCTATGTGTTTACTTTCGTTGGTGTTATTTTTGTGGTATTGAAATGAGTGCCACATAGATATTGAATAAATAAATGGATTAAATATAATTTTTTTATAGTTATTGCATATTTAATATGCAATATATTGCATTTTAAACAAAATTTTAGTTTGTTCTATACAATGAGTTGTATCGTCTTGTATTGTATTTAGCGTAGCCATTTATATTAAATCAATGTAATAATTTTTTTCTTAATTTTCGAAAATTATTCTAATACAATGTAAATGAAATTTGTACGGTATTATGAAAAACGAAATCAACCGGATTTAGACTTTTGTGGTTACAACATACAAGGGGGTCCTTCCGCCTTCACCAAACAATAATGAGCAATATGTATAGAGAGATAGGTATGAGAATAGACTCCTAACGTGAGGCTCTAACCTTAGTTTGTTTAGTGCATACATAAACAAGTTCTAAACAAAATATAAGTGAAAGAAATTTATCGAAATGTATTCTTATATATACTAAATAAATTTAAATTATTTCGTTAACTTTAAATCGTAAAATATTATATTACAAAATTTCGTTATTTTATGTTCTCTTTCTAAACTATTTGCTCTACAAACTTTAATAAATTTATTTAAATTATTTCAAGAACAATAACATTAAAATTAGGGAAATAAAAGCTTTAAATACTTCTAATTTCTTGAAATTATAGGAATAATTTATACTCTACATTAGTGGAGAAGTTTGAATTGGATTTACGACAGAAATAATGTAGCTAGATGCACTTAACTTTCTAACAATTACCACTAAATATAACTTAAATTGAATTCTAGTTTTCTTAATTAAGTTTCGTAAATTATTTATTAATTATACCACAGTACATAATTTCATTTGTTGCTACGTAAAAACAAAGAGATATAAATTACTTTAAAACAAATAAAAAAAATTATAACTAGAAGAATTAATCTTTTTTTAACAGCTTTGAATAAAGATGAAAAATTGTTCATTTAGCCTATATTTGCAGTACAGAATATATAATATGATCGAAGAAAAAATGTTTAAACTTAGAGAATAATTACTTTTCTTTTTGTTAATATATGTTTTATTTATAAATATTAACTTGCTAATTTATTTATTAAAATAAACTAATAAAAACAAACATTTTTGGAAACTAGAATTGTTTTAATAAGTCATCAAATACATAAATAAATGTAAGAATACATGAACAGATAAACAACATAAAAACAAACAACCCGAGTAAATAACACACGAAAAAATAACACAAGTTAATCACGTAAGTTCATAAAGCATACACAAATTAACAATAAAAACATACAATACGAACAAAAGTGTATAACTAAAAGCACAGATGTATAAAATACAAATCAAAACCAATCATATTAAAAGAACACAGAAAGACACACAGAATTATATAAGTATTAACAAACAATCATGCAAACTCAAATATGCATGAATACAGGTACACGCTTAGAAATATATGCCTCGTTTGCTCTTATGTTTGTGTACACAATTCACAGATAGAAACACACAAACAGCGGATGAGCGCTTGTATATGTCTATAAGTGTAGTTGATGATTAGTCAACTTACACAGCTGAAAATATAAACACAATTTTCGGATCCATGTCATCTAATTCAACTTTTTTCTTAAGAAAAGAATAGAAAAGAAATATTTTATAAGAATTCATTAAGAGTGTCACATGTGTACAAAGTGTAACATAACGATAATGATACGTTTTCGAGAGTGAAACAAAAGTCGATCTCAACCTATATTCACTTCCAATAGCATTAATGCTTAAACANTTTTTAAAAATCGTTATTTAAATTCATGCTTTTTTTTTAGAAGAATAATAATTTTACTATAAATTTTAATATTTTATATTCTGTTAAGTAGGTTATAAAAAGTGAATAGATGAAAAATGTTCGTAAGAGCTGAAAAAATAAAAAAATATGTCTAACAGAAAGGTCAATTTTAAACCTTTTTGTTAAACGCATTCTCCTTTTTTTGTTTTCAGGTGCTTTTTTGCATAAATATGCATACATTTACAGTACATAATATAAAATAGGTAGAAATTATATGTTATATAATTATAGAAATTAATGATAATATATTCATTATAAATTCATTATGTAAAATATTTATGTACTCATCTTTTAAATATTTTTAAAATAAATTTTTAAAATCCTAGTTAAAACATAAATTAACTTATTAATCAGTTAAAATTATAGCCTAATTAACTTTAAAAATAATTAAATTTTTATAGTATAAAGCATTAAAATATTACGTTTTTATTCATTAGACGCTTTAAAAATACATTAAAATGTAATTAAGCAATAAAAAATTGTTATAGAACTTTTAACATAATATATGCATTAATTTTAAATTGATATCTCGATTTAATTTTTAAATGATATGCAAATTAATGATGCAAAAATTAAGGAAAAGAACTTTACGATAATCAATTTATTACTTTTATTAAATAGAAGCTATCGATCTGATCAGTATTTATTGCACCCTCGTATAAAGTTCTATATCAATGATATTGATTTCTGGTTAATGAAAGATATTGCCAATCTTAATATCTATTTTATGTGTGAGTTTCAATGATACTTATCATATTATTAGATACTTGAAGCCCGTGGGATGTTTGGCGTTTCGATTTTGGTACCATTTTATCGAAGGCTCGAGATAATCACGTGGTCAAGCCCTGTAATCTTCTTCCTTACTTTTCTTACTCTTGACTTATTCATAGCATTAACTCGTGCTTTTTCATTAAGGATATTTTAAAAATAGTTCTCGTTCTTTAACTAGTTTTTCTTATTATAACTCGTCAATTCTTCTAAAAAAATGTTTTCGTAGATATTAAACGTGGATTCCAGCAGTAAAAATACGTAAAAAACATCGTAAAATCGTAAAAATAGACATAAAATTTAATAGAAGTCATTAAATGTCACGTGATTTTACGTGGGTTTTTTTATTTCAAAAAATATTCGCTATGAGTAAATTTATGCCTGTCCAACTTGTCTGGCAAATTTGATAAATTACGTACCAATACGCTGACAACCTCTTATTCAGTTCTTTTTAAGAAAATTAGAAGTGATTTCTATGTGTTTACTTTCGTTGGTGTTATTTTTGTGGTATTGAAATGAGTGCCACATAGATATTGAATAAATAAATGGATTAAATATAATTTTTTTATAGTTATTGCATATTTAATATGCAATATATTGCATTTTAAACAAAATTTTAGTTTGTTCTATACAATTGTTTATCGTATGTAATCATAATGAGCCTGCAATATGCAATGATCGTGATACTGCGTTATAATTGTTGTATAGTAATCTGCAATAACCAATTTGCGGTAACTGCAGAATAAAATCTACTTTTATAATAACCGAAACTTCAATTTATTGCTTGAATTTTTAAATCACACACAAATTGTACAAAATTTTCAGTTCTCTTTTTATTTATGAAGATAAACAACGTTCCTGGATAATGTGAGTAATATGTGCAATAAATTCATAGTTAGAATATTATATTATGTGTGATAAGTAAATAAATACAAAAAAAAATTATAGAAAGAAATAGGTTAAGCGTGATATTTCGCTACGATTATTGCATCCCAGTATGCAATATATAGCATAAGACTATAACGTTGCAGATAGTTTGGTTTATTAATTAAAAAACAGATTTTTCTATACCCATATTAATATATAATGATAATACTTTAATTAATAGATTGATGCATTATCATTATAAAAATAAGTAGATAAATAAGTGAAAATGAAGAAATTACAGAGAAAGACGAAGTAAAATAGGTTAATCATGATGAATGAATGGAAAGTGTCATAAACGAATTAGTAAGAAAATTCACGTCTCCATACAACAGAAATGATAAATTAACTGTACATTTGATAAATGAAAAGTTATTACACGAAAATTACAAAGATCTATTTATCAGCTATAACAATATCCGAGTAAAAATTTCATTTACTTTAATATTTCTATATCATTTCTTCATAAATTTATGATTATATAATTACAGGATTAAATTTGGAAAATGATATATCTTATAACTTCGATACGTGAGAATATAATTTTTAAAAAATACCAATTTTTTTTTTAAATATATCGTCAAATAACAGATAAAACTGCAAAAATCCCGAGATAATTATTATAATTCTCAAGAAATTCTATAAATTGTCAGAATTAGCAGTTTAAAATTATAATATTCTAAAATCGAATTTTTGTACACATTATTTTTTTTAATTTTTTGAATAACTTATCTTTATTATTAATCGTTTTAAAGTCGAGAAATGTAAACAATTTTTAAATGAGTTTTAGAAATAATACGACTCAATATATTAATTATACAGTCGAACTTCCAACAACGGTTACCTCTAAATAGCTTTAAGGAACTTATTTATTTATTTTTTAAATAAAATTGCATACAAAATAAACTCCAAACAACGACAACCATCGAACAATGACCATTTTTTTTATAAGTTATTTCTCTCAGCGGCCCTTGTTCAAAGATCTTTAACTGTAGCCTATACGCTTAAAGTTATAAGTTTGATTTTTAATTGAATAAAATATTATGTATTAAACAATGAAATAATTATTATTTAAAATAAAAATTAGATATAATTTCGATTAAAAATTACAGTAGAATAATGTATTAAAATATATTAGAAGTTTGAGTGTTTTAACGCGTTAAAAGTATTATTATATAGATTAAATAATACAGGAAATTATGAAAATTTTAAACATTTTTAAAATGGATTTTGGTAAGTCGATAGAAATAATTAAAGGATAATCTCTATTCTGAAGAGGTCGAAAGATTTAAAACAATCGTTACGCTTCAAAGAAAGTTCATTGTATCTAAAGTTCAACTTTCTAGATTTAAGGATCTTCAGAAATTTCCTATTGGATTTTCTAAATTTCTCAATAAAGATTTTAAATAAAAATATAAATAAAAACTCAAATATATTAACGAAACTCTAAAAACAATTTATTTTCAAATTTCTTTAAATGTATTGATTGAGATAGCTAAGATGTGGAGAATTATATAGAACACTGACAAACAATTTTAAATATAATAGTTAATTTAACCTCAATAGAAGTAAAAATTTATTTTATTTATAAAATATTACAACATTTATAAAAGTAATCAGAAATATTCATAATTTGTGTATTATTTGAATGATGGAATTATTATAAAGTTTGGTAAATCTTACTCGTTAGTTGTATATCTTAATTGCAAATGTAACTTTTCAGTACAAGTATCATAGGCGAATGCTTATTAAAGACCAGTTAAAGAGACAATAATACAAGTCAGTAGCTGTCGTGATAAAAAGGACATACATTTCTACAGGTCACATCTGTGGTATTTTGAAATTTTTATGTTAAATGTCGCACATAAGTTACAGTAATATATAAAAGCGGCACGCCCTTTTAGTTTTTCGTTCATTAATGAGAATCTGGAAGGACTTAAATTCTTAAAACTACCAGAACAATGGAATGACCTATGTTATACCTTCAATTATTTTCTAAAACGTGGATCTAAATTATATAAAAACAATTTTTTTTAAGTTTTAAAGGTGTGGTTAATATTTAAAGAAACATCTATAATTATTATTTGAAATTTTTAAAACAAAGATCAAAATTGTAAAAATACAATTCTAAAATTATTTATATTTAATTGTATTTGTTTCGTTTTCTGTATTGTATTTAAAATAATAAAACAATGTTTTAAAATGTTAACTCAATTAACCGAATAGTGAATTTCTTATTATATTCAAATCATAATTTATTTTCTCAAATTAAAATGTATCAAACAACATTTAATTATTGTTTTTATTTGAATATTTAAATATATTTTTGTAGTTAATAATAATCTTTCTCTTGTGAATATTATTTATATAAAAACTAAGCATTTTAATAATGAATTTTCTAAGCGAAGGACAAAAGATAACGCACATAAAAAGCATCTGCAACTATAATAACTGTTATTACAACAGTTGGCATATGTTATTTAAAAGATACTTAACACGTAAGAATTGTATTTTACTTTCAATAGGTTAATTACACAGTGCAATACAATCGTTCGGTATAATCAAGAGATCATCATAATCATCATTTACATCCTTCCAAGAATTCATTTGAAAGGTGATCAACACTTTATTACATTATTTTTAATGCGTTTAAAATGACATTTAACTTTAATTCTTATAATGCCCAATCAAATTGTGTCCCGATAACACAATTAACACCCAGTAATTGTGATTAACCAATCATATAATTATTCAAAATCTGAACACATTTAACACCTTAACTCATACCAGTTTATGACCACTTTGTACATTTACACAAAGGGTTAAAGCCGTTATCTTATAAATTAAACAAAAAAAATTTACAATAATAAAAATTATTAAAAATTACAAATTACTTTAAAAGTTATAAAAGTATTAAAAAAAATTTTTATGGAGAATTTTTATAACGATTTTTTATCGACCTCAAATATGCTAAGTTCGAGGTCGCCATTTGCTTATAACGAAAGAAAAATGGCGGATAATAAGAACTATAGTTTTCTGAATAAATACCGAAAAGTTTCGACCGGTTTTATAATTCAGGTTATTTTAAAAAAACCTTTAACCTATATTTTTTTCTATAGGGTTTTATAATATCGCCGCAGGTGAGCGTTTTCAAACTTCATCTCCATTGAGACACTGTTGCAAAGCAATGACCCCCAAACTGATCCGGATAGGTCAAAATGGGGTCCTTTCTCATAGACCAATAGTCTGTTACTGGGAGTTTTTAAGTCGATTTGACTCTAGGACGTATATATACCATTCAACCAAACATATTCCGTCTGACTACAACTTGATTTGGAAAAATCAGTTGCAGGAGCGATGTTGCTAAAGGTAAGATTTGCCAACATTGCTTTAATTAATATACGTATAAAAATAATTAATTAATAAGAATTAATTTTAAAATTAACATTTAAATAAATTTTATTAGATAAGATAATATAACGTTTCAAATATTATTTTAATTAATTACTTCTTATTAAACTGTAATAATAGTTTAAATTAAGCTTAACGTTGTTGTTATTAATATTAAGTCATATTTTACTGTTTATTACAAATTAAAACTTTGTAAATTTTAATTCGTTAATTAAAAAAATAAATATTGAAAAGAATTTTAAAATTAAAAATTCGATTAAATTAAAAAACGTTTTTTAATTTATAAAATTATTTTCTAAAATATATTTTAAAAACAGTAGTTTAAAAAAATGCAAATAATAAAAGAGAATTTGAAAAGAAATAATTAAAATGAATTTGTTTATATACTTCTTAGTAATTAATGTTTTTAAAATACTTACTGCGGGTGTGTCTCTTCTGAGACAAGGAAGTAAAAGTGACTATCAAATGACTCTCTTATACAGGAAACAAATTGTTAAGGATTTAATCAATTTTGAGTATATTAACACCTTAAACTTGTTGCTTAATGAGTTAAGGTCAGAGGTGATTATTATTCACCATTAAACACGTGTTAATTAATAATAAGTGAAGCATACGAGATAAAAATGCCAATATTTAATGATAGTTTAACAGATGAAGATCATTTGCAGATTATGAATCTGATATAGAAAAATCTATAACAAAACCAGCATTTTAAGAAATTCATAATTTTTTTTTAAGGATGAAATTCGACAAGCAAACTAATGTTCATATATTGTTAAGATTTTTGCATTTTTTTTTATGGCCAGAAAAATATTACTCATACACATCACATGCAGGAATTCATTAATTGTAACTCGTTCTAGCTGCATATCTTATGGATTCCTTCGTGCTCGAAAGTCCATCAGTTGAAAATGAAAATTGTTCTTGATATTCCAAAGTTTAACAAATGTGTTTTGAGTTTCAAAGTATATAATTTATTTGGCAATAATTAATTTTGGATAAAAAAATTGTTTTATTTTATTTTCTGTAGGTAGGACTGTTTGTTCTACTGTCATTAGCTGCCATAAAAGCAGAACAAGATGCCGAGAAAAGCGAAGAATTGATAGTCTCTGAAGGATATCGATCGTATTCTTATTATCCTAGAGGCGACAGAGATCCAAGAAAATTCTTCGAAGACGTTTTCGATGATCCCGATCGTTACCACGGATTCGGTCATTCGAGATGGGGTCGTTCGAGATGGAACAGACATCCTTCTTACCATTCTAGATCATATGGTGGCTACAGAAGACCTTATAACGACTGGGGAGATAGGGATTACTACAGACCACATTATTCCTCCCACAGAGATCATTATCGACATCGCGACTGGGCTCCACCACCACCTTCGCCCTTCAGAAGACATTACCGTTATCGTGATAGCCCGGGTGACAGATGGGGTCACAGAGGATATCGTCCTCATTGGCATCGAGGTTACGACAGACCCACTTACAACGAAAGAAAAACTTCGGCTCACGGAGAATCTAAAGGATTTGGCTTAGAAAAAGTGGTTGACGGTGGAGATTCTTTTGGTCACACCAAAGAAGTGGGATGGGTGAAGACATTCGACACTTCTTCAAGCGGAAAGAAAATATCAGGAAAGTGGGTAGACGATCTAAAACACAGTTTCGATGATATTTTTAAAGAAATTTGAATAACTCTTTTAAGTGCCACGCTTCTATAAACATATAAATTGACGTTTAATTGATTCCAAACTCATACACATCTAGCATTATTCACGCTTGGTAGGAACACATCAGGAATAAATTTAATTTAATTTATTGATCTCTTTGTTATATTTATACAAAAAATTAAAAAAAACAAATTAATTTATTTATATGTTAAAATCTGCATCGCATGAACCAAGAAGAAATGTACTTTTTGTATAAATAAGAGGAAGAATGAAGGGTAAGTTATTTATTTATAATAATAGTTTTCTTCAAATTATTGAAGATTGCTCAATTAACTGTGTAGATAATTGTTAATTTTTCGGGTATAAAGTCAATTAACATTTTTTTCCGAAAACAACCTGTCAACTTCATGTTATGATATGAAATTTATGATGGGAATAATTGATCAAATATAGTTAAATAAATGAAGATGTTAGGATTCTGTGTTTGTCTAATTATTTATTTTCTAATTTTTTTTACATTAGGTGATGCTTAAGAGTGGAAGCTTTACAAGTTCATTGACACAATTTTAATTTATACGAATCTCTCTATTGACTAAACCATACACGAACTCCTTATCTAAAACAAGTTCTTGAAGCAGTTTTGAAGTTCTAGACATTATCAAATTTATATTCTAATTGAAAAATTAATGCTTCTAGTATAGCTGAAGTATTTTCTTCCGTTATCTCGACTATTATTTTTCATGCATAACAATTTTTTAAAGATGATCTTTGGCTCAAACTCAACTTTCACAAATCTGAATTGTAAACAACTTTCTTATCTGTTCGCTTGTATAAACATTAATGAGGCGACTTGATATAGATCAGATATGGAGAATATAATCAGCTATAGAAAACGAATATAATTTTGCACGTCGTAGCCAACATTATCGCTTTTAATGATCATTAAAACGCACAATATCTATACAAAAGGCTTTGCTGATCATTATGGAACATCTTTAAATAATTTTCTTATAAAATTTCATTATAGAAACTGTATTTTTCAAGTCGATAGATTAGTTTTTAATTTTCTTACGGTTATAAAAAAAACGACGTACTATGCAATAATTATTTATACAGAGATGAATTATTTTATCAGATATAATTAATGTATTCGAATAATTAACACGTTTAAAAAATTAATAAATAGAAAAAAAAGAGTTGAATATTAATAGATTTACTTAAAGATATTCTGTATTTAGTTTTCTCATCCATCATCTTGAAAAAATAGGGAAAAAATGTTCGAAAATTAGTAATATGAATTGCAGTTGACACTTGTTTAAAAGAGATTCGTGTAGTACTAAAAACTACCCAAAACTAGTACAACAAAAAGTAGGTGCAATATAGCACCACCCATTTATTTGGAGAATTGATAAAGGTGGAGTCTAATATGGCCAAGTGACCTCTTGCAGAACTTTGTTAGAAAGGTTATTTTGTTACATATGTGTTTAAAAAGTTTATACTTTTACATACATAAACCGTAATTAAGAGAAATGCATTAATAGCAGTAGCAGAATCAAAATGATTTAAGTATAAACTGTGTAGATAATTGTTAATTTTTCGGGTATAAAGTCAATTAACATTTAGCAAGTATCAAGTTCTAGAGTTCGTTTCTGATCTGAGCAAAATTTTTGTTCCCTAAAATAAATGTTTATATGTCACATAATAATAATAATAATAATAATAATAATAATAATAATAATTTAGCTTACAAGTTAGTTAATTCTTGATGTTTTAAATATATACTTATCAATTATTTTTTAAATGTTAATCTGTTTTATCTAATTAAAATTTAATTATAAAACGTGATGTAATATTGGCCTAAATATTAAATTTTTGTTCACTATCTGAAATTAATGAGATTAAGATTTTCAGGTTAATCGTATACGCCCTTAAAGGGTCAATGGAGACTTTAGGCTAAATTTTATGGTTAATAAGCCTTACATTGAAACACGTATAACACATATATAAATTACTGCATATAGAAATCTAACTATATTCCAACTCGAATTTTATATCATTTACTAATATATTTTCCCACATTTATCATTGGTCAAACCATCATTTAAATTATTCATGCGCTGAAGGGACACCTGCCATTTAATGGCATTCACTTTTTAAGATGTATAAGATATTATCTTCAACCGATAATCACAGGTGAGAGTTGAAAGATGATGTCGAACTAAGGTCTAATTGTATACGAGAACACGCCTATAGTTTTTCTTTTATAAGTCACATTTACGCTCTTACTTGCGCTTTA
The DNA here is from genome assembly GCF_000671375.1 of Centruroides sculpturatus. NCBI lineage: Eukaryota > Metazoa > Arthropoda > Arachnida > Scorpiones > Buthidae > Centruroides > Centruroides sculpturatus. The sequence continues at coordinate 506,985 of NW_019384859.1, forward strand.
TTTTTATAAAATGTTTAATTAGAATAAAATTTAATTTGATATATTTCTTCACCATTAAAATCGAATCCAAAGTTTTCGAATGACATATAAATTCTTTTAAAATTATATTTGAATGTTTGTAAAGTTTATTTGAAAGCATTTCCAATTGAAATTTTATTACAATAAAAGTTATGTTTTGAAAAACAAAACAAAAATAAATATACATCGTTTATTTAAAAAAAACCTTTTTCAATAAAAGTAATTTTTTTCACCTAATTAAACCTAGAAAATAAATTCCTGTTAATCGATGCCTCTAATAGTTTCGTTAAATAACCATGACAATGAAAAAGCAAATAAATAATATAAAAACTAATTATTAAAGAAACTTTATTTATTTTTTAACGGATAATAACGAAAATGTTCTTCATTTGTCGGCGGAAACTGCACTAAAGCTAAGAGTTAGACACTTATCAATATACAAAATCGCATCTTTTATCTGTGCTGCAGTTTTCAGTTTATTTAAAATAACGTGTTATATATCTTTCATTTTTTAAATTTTATTAAGATCGGTAACCCTAGTGAGTTGTTCATAATGGTTACTTACCTACGTTCACGCTCATACTTGACATAGTTGGACTACAGTTCTAATGATATTCATGCGCGTTACACATCTTTTTCTATAAGGCAACGTTTAACTATGTACATTCAGTCATCATTACCGCATTAAACGGAAACAATAGCGGCTTTTGTTGTTAGTAAGATTAACAAAGCAACTTATAAAAAAAAACATACAGCAACGTTTTAAAAGAAACGTTGCTGCAACACTGGTTAATTTTTTGCTTAAGTCTTGATTCGTTAGAGATACGTTAAGATAATTTTTCATTCTCAGATTTATCCGATGGAACTGAAAATTTAGTGATTCAAATGAGAAACTAAAAGAAGTAAAACTTTTATAACAATACAATTATCCTTTTACATGCTTGTAGATGTATCTATCTGTGTAATCTATCGCTGTCATCGCCTTAAGCCAGACTTAAACTAACAAGTAAACATTATCTCTTGACATTTTATAGTTATGAGGCATATTTGGAATGATTGGATCAGTTCGATAGAGAAGTCACTTAAAATGCCAACTTTTTATGCCTTAAAATAAGCTTATTTTAATAAACTAAAAACGTAAAAAAAAATGTATCGTTTCAAAGTAATAAATCAGATGGAAAATTATTTTTGATCATAGATTATTCCATACTCATGTCTGCTCAGTTAACTAGATTTATGTATTTATATACTAAGAATTTCCTATCAAAAATAGCAACTAGATATATTATTGTATAAATATATCAATTTTTCAGTATAAGTTCTAGCTTAAAATTAAATCTGTGGTAAAATTATTTTATTTTAACATTAAATTAAACGTAAATTCGATAGATTAATTAGATATTAATAATGTGAATTTTATTAAAATTTTTATTGACATTTTGTGATATTTACTTCCAGAAATTTTGGGATATTACATGTATTCTATTGTAATATTNATTTTATGATATTCGAAAATGAATATCCTTTATTAAATTTTTCTGCTCTTAATTATACACAAGTTTATATACCGTGACAGACAGATCACAAGTAGAAGGTTTATAAGTAGATTAACTGTTTTTGTATGCATATATGTATATTATATGCTGCTTGCTTAATAAAGAAGTTTCAAATTTTATTTTTATTTTTGAAAAGTAGTAGTATTAAAAATCATTACATGGAAAAAATTGTGATAATGCCAAACTTTTTCTTACATTTTAATTAACATGATATGCATGTATAAGGCTGAATTAAGGATAACATCTGCTTTACTTGATGAAGAGGTGTTGTGAATTAATTATTCAAAATCGTGACTAACTTAATTCAGTTTATTCAACTGAAATCTATCAAAAAATCATTAATATCTCTGATCTGGCAACTTCTACATCGAGACTGTTAAAAAAAATAAAATATAAAATAAATAACTGAAACAGTTATAATTAAACAGAAATAGTCTATATATTAGTGTGCTTTCTTTACGATTCAAAAATATTTTTCTTCGTTTTTGAATGTATAAAAGATTCCGCTCATTGTAATCAAGGATATTGTTTTGATGTTAGCTCTTAATATTATCAGAACTAGCATGTCCCAAAACAGACAAGTTTCTGCGCTTAGTTCTTAAAATGTGGCTGATAATGTGCAATTGTTACGAGTTATTGTTATCAATCTTAATCAATGTTTTAAAAGTTAAACATTCATCTTTATTTGCTCACAGCAAAGTAAACTGTTATCATATCTTACTTCACTAATACACTAGTTGTTACTAAAGATCACTGCAAAAAACACCAGAAAAGGAACACTGAATAAATTACAATTTAATATAATTCTTATAATGCCCAATCAAATTGTGTCCCGATAACACAATTAACACCCAGTAATTGTGATTAACCAATCATATAATTATTCAAAATCGTGACTAACTTAATTCAGTTTATTCAACTGAAATCTATCTAATAAAATCATATGCAAAATAGATGTAAAGTTCTAACTGTTCTTATTACGCCTGTCTCATCCCTTTCACTTTTAAAGTGAGGTGAGATAAAACAAGATTAAATCACGTTATTTTAATTTTCTTAATAGCAGCAGGTGTTCGTTAATTATACAGTATATGATGAGATAAGTAAACTAGCTATAGATATAGAAAAAAACGACATATCTTTAACTCATACCTGTCATAAAAGTTATCTAAATTTTGTTAACAGAAGCTTGGTATTAGTTGTCCTATAAAACTACAATATTGGATAAATTGATTTATTCTGTAATTAGCATCTGTAATTATCATTCCGGAAAATTTCATAAAATACTACAAGCGTGATTAATGACTTCAAAGAATACTAACATATATGAGTAAAACGAATGAATTCTGAATGAAATAAATGGAATGAATAAATGAACTAATTCTTTAAAAAAAAATACCTTTTTATTAGATGACTCATTACAGTTTTTCATATAATTGTGGTTTAGAATATTCGTTGTTCAATAATATTACATTATTAATAATGTCCATTATTTGATCTTTAACATATTCGAGATTATGTTTCCCAGCAAAAAATAAATAAAACAATGGATGATACTCTCAAAATAAATTTTAAAAGTAGTTTTTATATAATCGTATCTATAGTTAAATTATTATATATTTATTAAAAATTATGCAGATTTGATATTTGTAAATATTTTCTTCTTCTCCCTCCTCGTCCTCATCCGTCCAAGGATGGGTTGTCTCTCTCATAGATTGCTCTTTTCCATTTGTTCCTATTTTGTTTATTTGTCTAAAAGGTCATTCAGGAAAGCAAGCATTTGACCCAGGTAATTCAGATCTCCAGCTATTGAATATTTATATAAGTTATATTGTAAATATTTATAAATTAAATTTAAATATATATGTATGCAGAAAAATTATGTTATTTAATAAATATTTTATTACAAGTGAAAAGTTTCATTAATTTAATTTCTTTCGAGCGTATTTTCCTTTAATTTTATCGCTATTCATAGTGAAATATAAAACGACTGTCCAAAGTAGATCGCAAATAATGAGACGTTATGGTGGATGTCAGTGCTTACATTTCTATTATTTTGATTTAAAATGCCTTGTAAAATACTTTATATTTAGAAATGGTTGTGTGTCACATTCAATACTTTTATGTAGAGAGAATTTTCCAAGAAATATAATGTAGATCATGGCACATTTGGATAACCCTTTAAAAATCAAATTATCAAGAAAATTTAGAAATTATTTTAATACTTTGCAGTACTAAATGCTTGTGTTTTATTTCGAATCGAGTCTTCTCCAATATTTTGATTATTAATAACATACAAGATGTATTTTTAATAATTTCGTACTGTACATCACGTACAGAATTGATATAGGCCCTACATGTATTTGATATTTTAAATAAAGGGTATAAAATCTATTTTAAAATATCATGTAAGCTATATTTTTAAATAGATTTTATGATATTCGAAAATGAATATCCTTTATTAAATTTTTCTGCTCTTNATTATTAAATTACCTGTGAATAATAATAGAAGTAAATTATAGTTTTTAGTGTCAGTAAATGTTTTCATATTTTGTATACAATGATTCATAAATATTTAGTTTTACGCATTCTTAAATTTTTACGTTTTTAAAATACATTGAATGTTTTTAAAATGCAGAAATTTTTCATACAGCGTGAAATTGAAGCAGACATTATATCAAACGAATGCTTTTTACATTCAGAGCCTGATCTACATGTTTTGCAGCCTGAAGCGGAAGGTTTAAAACGAACTCCTCCCTTCTGAAAAATTTGATAGTAAAAAAACACGTCATTTTATAAATATAGTATTATAATTATAGAGATTTTAATTATAAGCTTTAAATATATTATAGTGGTTGAAAAATTGTCAAAAATTACAAGTTACCACTGAGGAAATGAAGCCTCATTAAAAGTAGTGCTTAAATGGCTGCTTCACTGTAGAGCTAGCTCTATTGATATTCGAGTTTAATGTATGTTTTAATTTTAAAAGAGAATTTACAAAACATATTTTATATTAATTTATAAAATTCTGAATTTATTCAGATCCGGTATTTGTGACCTTTTTATCCTAGAGAATTTTGAAATGTAACAACATAAGGAATGTAGTTATATTGTATTCACATATTACGCACTCTAGTATTGGAAATGAATTTTATAAATGATCGTGTTAACATGGTTATATATAAAAATACGTTGTCAATACCATAAAAAATAATGTATCATATAATATATGCAGACATCGTAAGCAAAATGCAACATTATTCTTCCCATAGAATTACACGTTTCATTTAGTATACAAATGCGCCCAATTATATAATTATTAATAATTATGCACATAAAGACCATAAATAATATGTTTATCACAAGAGTAAATATAATTGATGTAAATAAGCATGCTTCTCTACTTTATCAATATGTATTTGAACTCATAAAATATTCACACTACTCATAAAGTATTAACGTAATAAAAAAAATCCGTCGTTTACTTTTCAACCTTGATCAAAAAATGACCCATTACCATAATTAATAACAGATTACTCGACAGATTAGTCAACACTATCTCCCATTAAATGATTTTTAAAAATTTGTCATAATAATAATACATCAATCAGATTAGCCAGAGGGGTAGATTTCCCACCGTATTTTCAAGTAATTATCTATCTATATATAGTTTATAGCCATTCTCCATAATAAATGAATTAAATACATTTTATTTTTATGCGAAAATTATTTTCTTTTACCTATCTGCATGACGTTTAGAACCGTATCATCGTGAGTAAAAACAATACACTTTTAAGAATCATTCATTATAGGGTATGCTCTGTAAAGATATTGTGGTTTGCGTGTTAAGTTCGATACTTTTTATTTGACAAAAAAAATAAAGTCTAAACAAAGCATGAAGTTTAAGCTTCAATAAAATTTAAAAAAATACGTTAAATATTATAATAGACTCAGTAGAAAAAGTAGAAGTATCTGTGATTTTTCTTAGAAAATTAAAAAGAAAGAACATCCTCATAAGAAATGTTTAAGTATTGAGCAATAACCGGTTTAATGTATATAGATTTTTAAATATATATTCATCTTCACTTTCAACTGTTGATAAAACTGACTGGAAATAGTTAATGAAAACGAATCAAAGTAATCTGGTAACTTTAGGTGATTCCGCATATAAAATAATTATTTACCAGGATATTATATTCATTATGGAAAGCTCTCAATTAAAAACTCTTTAAATTGTAATTATACTCACCATGGGAGGTTTTAGTAACCATGTTTGTATATCTAGCATGTTTATTATTAACAATAAAGACTCTGTATGCGGATAGTATTGAATTTGCTGCGATTTAGATAAGTAAAAGTTAAAAATAATAATATAATTTGAGCACAATTTCATGAAAACGATTAAAATAACATAATAATCCTCGCATTAAAAAAAAAAAAAACAAATACACTTCATTATTGGATTACTAATACAAGAATTTCGTTATTAACTCTAATTTTTTACCGGATTAATGAGCTGTCAAATTTTAAAATTTCTGATAATTTTATTAAATTATAATACGGTTATTGCATGTATTCTAGATATTTTATAAAATTATGCAATTTTTGAAATTATCATTAGGAATTTTTAACATTATTTCCAACAGATGGCAGCACTAGAAACTACAGATGTTAAAATTAAAATTTTAAACCTGAAATGAAAAGCGAACTTACAGTAAACATGATTATAATACTTTTTCATTTATATTAATAATTCATATAAAAGTAAAATAAGTTTTCGTATTCGTTTAAAAAATATTTAAATTATATATAATACGATTTTGGCCACATCTGTTACTCTTTTAAAATAAAATACCATATAAAATTATACATAAGGTTTAACTTATGTATAATTTTATATTTGATATTTGATATACTTATGTATAATTTTATAATTTAATATTGATTTTATTGTTATTAATTTTTCTTCTATATTTAAATTATTAAAGTTAAAAAAATCGATATGATTTCTGAGTGTGGAGTGACATTATATACAGTTCTTTATAACTCATAACTGGCAATTTCTTATTGGGTCATCAGCCATAGTTTTAAATCCTTGATCCGAATCATATCTCGTATTCAGACTTATAAAACACGCCATAGATACGAGTAGTATACTCATTTTAAATAAATAAATTACTTTTACTGGGATATTCCTTGGTTACACGACCGTAACTGATGATCATCACTAATACAATAAAACTGAATGAGTAATGCGTTGCGCATAGTTGCGCGTCGCAAGCTACTGTAACGACATTTTGGTATATTTAATGGTTGACGCGTTAATCGCTTTCGATCAATGCGCCAATCGCTTGTAACGTTAAAAAAAAAAGTAGCATACAAAGTGAATTACTTAATTATTAAGTATTTGTAGATATTAACTTAATACATTTTTAACTCCTAAATTTTTTCTTGTAATTATATATATATTGCTTCTGTTTAAAATGTTTTCCAGATGTTTAAATCGTAACTGAAAGTTTTATGAAATTTGTATGATCTTTGACCTTAACCTCTAAGTCGCATGACGTAATAACACAATATAATTATGACATTTCGTTTAATTTGTGCAACGAATGTAGAAAATTGCCAAAAGACCAGTCTTAGAATTATAAATCTTAGCCACCTTGACCTCTTGGCATGTATTTACACCTGCGCTACTTTGGTTGGATGAGTCTATTGTGTTGAAGATAAGCTATATTAAAGCGGATAAAGCTCGAATAACATTAAAGCTGAAAGAGTATGTCCAAAATGGTAAGTATAATTTTTTCTTTAAAACATATTTTTTGCCACTATAAAAGGAACCAACTTCATAGTTAAAAATTTGAAAATATGCTTTCTGTCTTTATAAGGGGATACAAGAAAATACTGTACAAGGAAATATTCTTTCTTATATTAATTATATTCATATGTATAATATCCTTTCTTGTTCTGTTGCATTTCAACCAATCTCGAAAAAACAAGAACTAATACCTCCGCTTGTACAGTACATTCTTATATATATCTCTATATATTGTGTTTCTCCACCTCTGACATCAATTTTGTGATATATCTCTCCTATGAGTTGGTTCCTTTTTTCAGTCCATATCCACTGAAATTCCATATAAAATTCAAAACAAAAAATATACAAAATTCCGAAAAATATTATTAACAATCACTATTATATTTCTAGATGTTCTCCTATTTTTGTATGATTTTTATTGTTTTTTTCATCTCGACATCGTATTGCCATAATGTACCATTTGTGAACGTTTTCGATCCTCCACCAGACTTTAAACCCGATTTGGAAAACAATAATTATCGTGGATACTTGAAAATGTATAGCATCGACCCAACTGCCAATTTTCGTCTTTCATATCCTTTTAGTCACAATTACGTGAAAACTCGTCCAACTTCTAAAAAAAATTTCTAGCGAAATGTATGAATTTAAATAAAATTTTGTACGGAATCGAATAATAATTTTAAAACTAAAAATATAACTAGAAATATTAGATAAGAAGTTTAATATTAAGGCCATATTTTTTTCAAGTCTACTTAATATATTTTAACAAATATCCGGAAACCATAATGTATTAGGTCAATAGTTCACAGTTAGGTAAAATTCTCTCGAACTTAATGAAAGTAGTTCAGTTCGAATTTCAGGTGTGGTGATGGATTTGTTGTAAACAGGACACTTTCGGTGACGTCACGATAAAAATTTACTAAATGTTGCCGACAGCTTGTTTAAACGAAAGTGGACCATTTTGTATCGATGTTATTGCTTTTCTCTAATTGTAAAGATAAAATATTTCTCTTTTTATTTAAGTTTAAAATGACGTTTTATTAATAAAATAATGAAACATTAATGTAAAAAAAACTGTACAACATCAAAAGACATCAGCCAAATTGTTCATATTAAGATGGATATCAAATTACTGGCTGTTGATGCTTATTTTTTTGTACTTGTGCCACTTTATTATATAATTAATAATAATAAATTATGTATCAATTTAATAAACATACAATAATAAAATTCGTTTCTTTATGAATAGGAATTTTATTAAAATAAATATAGTTTACATATGGCTTCCTAATTTAACAGGAAATTTAAACATATTTTAAAATATTTTAACGATCAAATAATGATCAATTCGATATTCAAATATTTATCCAATCACTACACTACTTTAAATAATAACGAATAAATATATAATAACACGATAATAGGAAATTACATAAACTGAATCATTTACGTAAGACTCGATCAGCATCCACAAAAGTGAAAATGTATATGTGATTTTTCCAATTAATTTAACCGATAAATGGTAAATCAGCAAAAATATCACTAACAATATCTTGTGGAGAACCGATGGTACTTTGAATAAATTTATGTAATTGTTTTTGCAGTTTTTTAACATTGAATCCTGCATCGAGCGCGAATTTGGGATCACCGAAAGAAAATGATCCAGAATAACCACTTTGATAGGCACCCGCTCTGACGTAACCTTTGCCTCCAGGTACGGAGACATGACCACTTCCAACAGGATATTTCTTAACCCTTTCCGTTCCGGCCGGAATTAAGGCTTCGTCGTATTCTTCATATTCGTACGAATCGGGTAGAGCGTATGTGTTTGTTATGTGACTCGTACCGGAAGTAGCGTAATCTTGTCTGCTATCGATGGCTTTATAAGGAATGGCAACGACGTACACGAAAAACAAATTTAGACATAGCTGTAAATATAAATAAAGTTTATTTTAGTTGCTATTTATCCTTCGATATGCGCGGCTATCCTTGAGTTGTTATGCAAAAATTAAATTAAATCTAATAGAGACCCTTAGGAAAAAATACTAAATATTTGAATTAATCTGAGCAATAAGATTTCATTTTGCTGCTGGAGAGATCCAAATTCGAAACCTATCATAAGTTTTCTTAAGTACAGTATGTATAAGTCCTCATTCCCACTTATGCTGGGGGATCCAATTGTAGCGCATATTTGGTTATAACGAATAGAAATGAGACCGACTATACGACACTTGTTTGCTGGAGTGCATGTTTCAAATAAAATAAATGTTAGTCATGATATATTAGACGGCGCTGCTAGCATTTTCTCTCCCACAGTTACTAATTGTGTAACAATATCCAGCTACTAACTCAGCATAACCAGTTATACAACAATTCAAGACCTAACAAGATACGAGCATCTTTTCTCGAAGGTCTATCTCTCCCAATTTATCTTAAGCAACTGAAATATCTAATTAATATAAAAATCTTTAAGAGGAAAGGACTAATTTCTACTTTGTGTCTCGTTAGACGTGTGATCGTATCGATAAAATGAAAATGGGACAATAACCTAACAATTGATGCCACCTATGGCAATGGGGCGTTACCAATCATAATTGATAGCGAAAGATTTTTGCTTCTAAAAACACTCGAAAGGATTCTCTTTTGTTTTTTTTTTTATTATTAGAAAACAAATTAAGTTGTTAATAGTAATAATTAAAGTTACGAACGTTCACTTACCAATAGTTTCATATTGAAGTACAACGATCTGTCTCTACAGTTCTAAGAGTAAATATGACACAGCATTCTATATTTCTTTATCCTTGTTAGGATAACTTTTTTATGTATTATGTCGAAGAGAAGTTTTGTCGCGGAAGTAGACCAGTCGCGGTAGGTAGAAAGTAAGAATGATCGCGATGCAATCTATGTCACACTCTCGCCTGTTACAACTGTTAGAAATATTTAGATGTGGTGTGAGGTCAGGTTAATTATTGGACCGTAAAAGCGTGTAAAATTTTATATTTAAATTTAATTATGTTTAAATTGTTGTTTTAATTTGTTTACTAATATTTTGGAAAGAATTTCTTTAAATTTTTGAAACAGAATTTCAATTTTTTCAGTGTTTCGTGAATATATGGTTAAAGTAATTTGAAAATAAATTACAATAATAAAGAAATTAATAAAATTTTTTTGTAATTAAGTATGTAAAATTAACCGAAGAATATTCTTTATAACTTGAATATGTTACGAAAATTCGTAGTGTCTTTACAATTAAATTACCTGAATTAAATTTCAGTGAAATCAAAAATAAAGTGATAAATTATTTGAATTTTATTTCATTATTCATTAACCAATTTGAAAATTGTAATATTAAATGAATGAAATATCAATAGAAGAGTCGAGATTCTACGTTCTATCTCTTAGCATTGATGATATTTCTAATAAACATAAAATAATTATTTTTATATTGTAAACGTGTTACTTTGTGATTTATCATATTGAAGTCATCATCGTCAAATTATAATTCGAAGAGTTTGCTAAATTTTCTGAAAATTTTACCTTCAACTCTATTGAGATTTTAGTCTGTAAGCAAAGGCACGATTTTAGTTGTTACTGGAAGTTATTAAAAACTTTATGTCCAACTGTGAGAAGGGCAGAATTTTTCAATTAATATGGAGGTTATAAGGGCAGGGTTGTCATCGTCAAATAAATTTATTTCTGGATATGACATCATATGCAATTAGATTTAACTCAAGTAATTTTAAGCATCGTTTCTCTGCTATAAACAATACCTTTAACCCTTAACTGGTTTCTTGGGGGCCGCGCGGCCCCCACGCGTCATATTTTTATGATTTTCTAAAAATCTAAATATCGTGTGCAGCTGCCATTTCATGTAATCTCATTACGTCGCGACTTTTAGCGAGTGCCAAATGTTTGGCCCTGTAGCACTTACAAAGATGGAGCTACGTATTTTCTGGGGGCTGTGCAGCCCCCACGATACCAGTTACGTTGGTTTTTTGTGGAAATGTGTTTTTATGTTTTTTTTAATTTTTACAATTATTTTGCAAAGATATCTCAATCTTGCATCAAAAATTCAAAATGACTACCAAAGAATCATTTGAACTGCTAATAGATGATGATAATATACAAATTGCTAGATCAAGCCGAAATCTTCTGAAAAGAGTATGTTGTCATTTTGTGCTGGAAAAAAAGATGGTAAATATGCTACTAAGTGCAACAGTTGTTTGAAATTTATTTGCAAAGTGCATAGTATTACAAAAATACTATGTGATAACTCTCAAGACTGAACTACGTAATCGCGTTAAAATGTTCCTGAGTCTTAAAAATACAAGTGATTATATTACCTGTGGTTTTTTAACAAATGATAGTTAGAGGCTATAAAAGATACTTTTTTATAAGATTAGTTTCTTAAGAATAAGAAAAAAAAATATCTTTGGTATAAACTTACAATATGGTAAATTTTTGTATTGTTAAAATAAGCATACACCAAAATTTGTAACAATTTTGTGATCTCTTGTAATAATTAAGTAAAGAAAATTATATAAATAAATAAAAGTTGATTATACTAAAGAAGGGTTTCATTTAGCATTTATGCCCTTTTGAACTGTCACATTGTTAAACTTGCTCTCTAAAGGCAAATTTTGCTTGGGGGCCGCGCAGCCCCCATGAAACCAGTTACGTTTGAAAAATTTACGATACCAGTTAAGGGTTAATTATATTTATTATATTTTTATTTTTATTTATTTATTGTCAATGTGTTGTATAGCGTTTTCAGAAAATTAATACATTTTACTACGAAACATAACTAAAAAAAAAATTGAAAACTTATATAACGAATAGTCAACGAATTGACTCAAGTCTCGCTTAATTTTCTTATACGAATGATTAAAAAGTTATTTTGTATTTTAATTGATTATGTGTCGTTTAATAATTTATTTCTAAAAATTAGGTAAACCATTATAGAATTTTTAAATTTAATATTTAAATTAAGAATATCATAAACACTGAGTTTCTAAAATACATTAACAATTATGGCTTAATTAAGATTTTGTTCTGGGAGGATGATCTAAAAATTACAGTCAGAATGAAGAAAAATTAAGCTTCACATATCTCTCGCTGTCTCTTATATACCGACAAATGTTCTAGAATGTTTGTCTTATGGGTTGTCAAATTAATTAATAATTTACTAATAATGAATGAATAATAATGAGAAAATGTTAATAATATAATATTAAAATTTAAAGAATATTTATGACTTAATTATCTTTCAAATTATCAAACTAAATTTTATATATTGAAGTCTATTGTGTTTATTTTATTTCTGTTAATTAATCAATATTAAAGGACACGGTATAGCATATTAAATATTAAATATAAATCTTAAATAGACGTTTTTATTACATGAGTTGACCCGAAGAAATCTTCAGCAAAATCTAGAAAGTCCGGGTCAAATCTGGAGAGTGGCAATTTCTGGGTGTAAGAAATAGCTCATGAGTAAAGCCGAACGAGGAAGTTGTATCTTATCCTGTCAATAGGAATGATTAGTTAACAGCAATTTTCTTCTCGATATAAACATCTTGCGCAGATTAATGGCAAATGACAGCCTACTGTACAATTTTCTTGTGTTTGATAAATGATAAATAATGGAATATTAAATTGATTGCTGGGTAAAGTTTTAAATCGCTTGACGAGAAGGACAAATTTAAATCATTGAATTTCAAAAGCATTTTGAGAACATTTCATAGATCTCTTTTTTTTATTCTGTTCACATTTGTGTTTCTGCCGTTTCAACTTTAACATTCACGTTATTTTTCTCATCAATTCTCATTTTTAGATGCTTCATAAAAGCGAATTTTTGATGTAAAATAATTAAATGCAAATAACTATTAAAAATTATAATATTAATATTTATACGACACTTTACGAAAATTAAATAAAGCTATCAGAATAGGAATTTTATTAGAAAATGAAATAAAGCTATCGGAAAATAAATTTGTTTAACAATTAATTCGCCTATCAAAATAATCAGAATAAAGTTTATCATGAATTAAATTGCTTGTGGAATCCCTGAAAAATAACAGAATACTTGGAAGACAATTCTTTTTAAATCATAATAAAAAAATTACTGATTTGAATTACAGCAAGTCTTCACATAACGTCGTTGAGGAATGACTCAAGTATCGTACATTTGAAATCACTTACAATTATTGTTGTTGAATTTTCTTTATAAACAGTAAAATTGACTTTATGAGGTGGAAAATAAGTTCTGGGGATTGCAAACATGATCAAATTAGATTAATATTAATTGAATTACATCTTGTTTTTATCGTTTAGCCTATGGAATAATAGGCCTTGTTATATGTCGTTTTCGCTTGGTTTCCAAGGCTTTAAGTGAGGATTTGCTGTATAAAAGTAAAAATCTAATGATAAATAGAACGTCAAAATCAATTAAAATTACCGTTGCCTATTTCTCAATTATAAATTTGCACAACGGTTTTGAAATCAAATTTTAACATTTGTTTTATTAAAGGAAAAATGTTTAAATAAAATTTGTATTGTTTTCTAACTTGTCACCTAACAAATGCACTGAAACAGGTAACTTCATTATTACAAAAGTTACTTCTAGCCCTTGATATAATTATATTAATTAAATTTGTGCCCATCATTGGTCTGATAAGCCCTCACCATTATCTGCCTCACGGTTGTGGATAATTTAATTAATATAATAAGGTAACTTCATGTTTGGCAGCTCTATTTCTACTCTCAGCAGTGGCTGAGTGATTAAAACCACTGAACACTGCTAGCTTGGTTATGAATTCGAGCCTCACCAACGGGCTGATCACGTGGAATTTTTCGTGTTTTCTTCATGTATCTAACATCTAAATAAGATAAACAGTAAAATTAATTCTATGAGGTGAAAAATACATGGCTTCTTGTATAAAGTCCTCTCGAAAGGTATCGAATTTATCATGAATTTTTTAATGTTTACCTTATATGCAGAAGAACATAGAAATAAATGTAGGGTTATGGTAGCTCAACACGGGCGTTCACCCAAGTGTTGAACTACCTTAACATTGGTAAATTTGTGATAAAATTAATTATTCTTTAATTATCTAACATATATTTCGTAAATAGAAATGTTAACTATACTATTAAAGAGGCCATACTCTTAACAGCGTGGCTTTTTATCATTAGGAATACAGTAGAACCCCTCTAATCCGTCACCTTTGGGACTGGGGGTATGGTCGGAACGCAAAAAAGGTCGGATTATCAGAAAAAAGTAAAATAAACAATCTTCCCTTTGTCCAATCTTTGTAGCACTGCTAACTTTTCATTTAATGAAAGAGTAACGTGTTTACGTTTCACTCCTGACATGTTGAAAACACACACAAAACTGTACACGTACACACAATGTAAAACATATACTGTAACGAACACAGAAGAACGCGACGGACGGTGAGTCACCGACGAGTCGGGACAAGTTTCTCGACTCCGACCACGGTCGGATTAACCGGAGTGACGGACTAGCCGAGGGNGGAAAAGTATGATGTACAGTACAAAAGCTTGATAACAGGAAAAGTATGAAGCAAAATAGGAGCAAGCCGCTACTAATTTGAGATGGAGAGCATATATTTTAACTTAAATAAATTAAAAATATGATTAAAATTGCATCCCGGCATTGCGACGATGTCACAATAAATAATTGCTCGTATATTGAACACTTGCCATCCTCGTGACATTAAAAAATGTACCTTTTTCACATTGACGATATTTTGATGGCATCTGGAATAGTAATTTCGTGATATATTGGTTATTTAGTCGTTATTTTGTACTTAAAAAGTATGGCAGACACTCAAGATATATTCAACTAACATTATCTGTAAGCTATGAATTTTATTATTTTACTTCTCTTATCGACGATAATAATTATTAAATAGTCCTTGTGTTTGATATGTCTAGAATTTCACAGCGAAAGCTAAGAAAGTTGTCCAAATAGCTAAGGAAGTTTAAACGCACAATACAATAAAAAATAAGTCATTTTAAACGTTAAAAAAAGTTTAAATTAAATGCTCAATCAGTAAAGCTCAATTGAATTGATGTGGTTGAACAGTATCGCCAAAAAAGTGTAATGTTGGTGCATAACGCATTACGTGGTCCACCCGCGATGACTGAGGATGATGATTTTTGAATGACGAATGTAAGCCATCGATTCTACAATTCGTATCCATTTCGAGCAAATAAAATCAGGTAAAAAATGTGCCTTCTAGAATCGAGAAATTTAATTCATATTAGAATATTATTAATAAATAAATAAATATTTATGGTATTTATTCTTAATTTTTGTTACTATAAAATTATGTATAATATCTTAATTAATAATTAAGAAATGCTTTTAAATTTTTATAAGAACTAAGGTAACCAGATCGGCATAATTAAACTTAGAGTGCGTAAGAACAACAATTTCACACCTTCTGATATAAAAAAAATATCCGGAAAATTATAATCATCAAGAAAAATGCTTTTTAAATTAAAAATAACGCATATCTGGCGCGAATTTCAAGTGGAATATCTCATTTAAAAAAACCCTTGGATTTTTTATGGTATTGCAATGCGCGTTGTCCTATGGTCAAAAAGGGCAATTGCCTGGGCCACCCGAACCAATCATTTATAAACTCATTATTGTACGTAGTAAGAATATCGAACTTTAAATTTGGGCCATATCTGGAAAACTTTGATTGACGGTGTGGCACAGCACAGAACTTAATATTCTATAAATACAAGTAGGCGTTGTTGTTTAGTTATGGCAACGGCAACGCAACATTTGGGCGATCTGCCTAGGGGGGTGCCTTCCGGGAGGTCTTTTTAAGAGAAACTGGGCGTTACAGACCTGGAGAAAACCCGGAAAACTCCACGTGGCCAGGCCCGTCCGAGCGAGGCGCGAACCCACGACTGAACTCCCAGTGTTCAGGGAACGAACACCGCTTGGCCACTGGTGGGCCTACAAGGGGCGTTCAGAAAGTAAAGAACGTTTGGATATAAAAAAGAAAAAAACAGTAATTATAGGAAAAAGTTTTATTAAGTAATTAGTACAACACCGGTTACTTTTTTACATAGTCACTATTTCGATTAAAGCACTTGTAACGCGACACTAGATCTTGGATATCTTTGTCATAGACTTCCATCTCCATTTCCTTCAGCCAGTTAGTTACAGCTTTCACCTCGTCAATCGTTCCAAAACATTCCAAATCCACCCAAAAACTCTTTCAGATCGGGAAAGAGGTGAAAGTCATTGGGGGGGGACAAATCAGGACTGTATGGTGGGTGGCCGAAAATGTTCCAGTCAAATTTCTGAAGCACGATTTGAGTAGCTGCAGTGGAGTGCGGTCACGCGTTATCTTTCTTGATTACACATTAAACACCATTTTCTCACACTTGCTTCGTTCACGATGTGATCGTCATATATTTCTGTGATTTATTTATGAATTTCAATAGGACAGACTTTCTATGCGTTTAGAAACGTTCTCACTTCGGATTTGGGGATTTTCGATTTTTGTACACATTTTAACACTTGACAAAACAGTAACAATAAGCCTGCCATTATTAAAACTACACGTGCTAAGCTAACACATTAGAGAACAAATTGACCTTGAATCGATGGCGGTAATTTACCTGAGCAGAGTGCTATGCGAAAATGTTCTTTACCTTCTGGACGCCCCTTGTATCATGTGCTTAATAGGCAAATTTAAATTACACTATTTAAATACGCTGAGAATGTAGTACGCTGAGAATTCAAACAATATAGACTTGTAAATATGTACAGACAAGCATGTACAGTACAGTACGATTGGCATACGTGACATTATATACTTTACTTGAGAGCAATGATGCTGCCACAGAAAAATGATTGTATCCAATTTAATTATACTGCTATGAAATTTTGACTTAATAGAAGTAGTCGTAATTAAAGTAACTTAGTTACATAAGAATAATAAAAATATAAACATGTTATAATTTTTAGAATTCTTGTATCAATTTATCGAGGAATAAAAAAAAATCTGTTCCTGCGGTAAGAGATCCGAGTTAGAATCCAATTGGAATATTAAGATTGTCCAAATACAGATTCAAACGGATCTCTTCTGGCTCTTATATACTATTGTTTATCAAATGCTAAAAGCCTTTTAAAACACTCAATCCAATGATGTCAAATTTTGCTAGAAAGCAAAAATTTTCAGACTTCGAAAGTTCCCAATAAAAAATAAAAATGTAATAAAATAAACTTAAAGATTTATTGCACATAAACCATACAATAAAGAAAAATGGCATTTATATTAATTTTAATTGCCATACTGCTTTACTGATATTAGAGGAGAAGGTGATATTATGGAACCCCAATTACATTTTAGTGAATTGTAAACAAGGTATCATAACTACACCTACATTTTTTGTGCGAAAAGTACTGATAACTATTAATCTAAATGTTCCTAATTGGATTTTTCGCTAGTGTAAATATAAGTATGGTTTTTGAAAGCTTTTGTACAAAAAGTCTGAAAGTAGGCTTAGAGAAAATCGGGTGGTAATATGGAACCTTACTGTATATTTTCAAAAAAATGCTTTAATGTAGCCAAAAACAAATAGGAAAGTACAAAAAATGTTAAATAATTACCAAATTATTTACTCCAATGTATTTTATCGCAAAAATGCTTTTATAATAGAAAAATATGACCTCCATCAACAATATATATTCCAGCAGCTCTTTTTCGATATTCTCGGGAAGAATTGGCTTTCTACCTAGTGTCTTTTTCACAAATTGCTCCAGACGAATGTCTGCTTGCAAAAAGAGAATTCGGAGGAGTTGAGTTCTATATTACTGTAAAAGCACCAATGGGGTCCATATTTCACGCATCGCCATCTCGAATTAACTTATGTCTGTCGAGACCAAATTTTTAAAAATGTGAACATCACACAGATTAATATGTACCCCTAAGTCTCTGGAACGGAATACATGCACCGGTGAACCTACAACTACACGATTTATATTTTAAAAATAATTAAATTCACTTAGCATTCAAAACTTGCGAATTTTGAAAAAAACAAATTTGCTGATTCAATGCGGACAACCGTTTAACTGAAGTAAAACGGGTTTTCCCCTTGCTATGGATGTCTGCCTAGTTCAGTTCAGCCACATTCTGCTACAGTTCGCCTTTATTATCAGTTCGAAATGGGGTGGTTCCATAATACCCGCAGTGTTACATAATACCACCTTCTCCTCTACTTAAAGAGCTTTTTAACAGTATTTGAGTGATAGTGTTTGCACTTAAATATGATTAGTTATGATATATGTAAAATAAAATAACACATTATCATTCTAGTCTTGAGAATCATTACTATGATGTAAGCCTAAATAAAATGAAAAAAGAAAACAAAATCAGAAATCTTATGAAATGAATTTAGAGTGTATTCGATAACTCTAAAATATGAAGGGAGATAAATTTTAAAAACAAATATCCTACGAATATAGGCTGTTCTAGAGTCATAAAAAAACAGAAAATTAAATGATTCTTTAGAAATGCAATTGTCTTTTTGGTGATTGGATTGAAAATACCCATAGTTACACATACAGTATATAGATGTTACACATACAGTACAGATGTTATACATACAGTATATACTGTATTTCTATCAATACTTCAAATAATAAGTTTAATAAATATGTTTAAAAACTATGAAAATGACAATTTAAAAATCATTTATATAAAAAACAAGCATATAAATTCATAAAACTGTCGACAATCGGTAAAGTTGCGAGACTGTTGAGTCATTTACGAATTCCATACAAATAAGCAGTTTAAAATTATGTGTTTTAAAAATTAATTCTATTGTTATCAAAATGCGTTATTCTTTAATTTCAATTTAGCTTGAAAAGTTCTCATTTTGATGTTCTAATACGAAAACGAACCTTTCACAAATTTATAATATGACTAACCTAAGAAACATTATATCAATAAATAAATTATGTAGTTTTCAAAAATATTCGTGTGTTTAGACTAGTGTTTTTTATGAATTGACTTGAAATTTTTCTTCTGCGAGAGGAGAGTGGAGTTTGGAGATTTTAAAGATCGGTTCACATACAGTTAAATTTTTTCGAACTGATTTTAAAGGTTTAAATATCTGGTTCATTTTAAACTGCACTAATTATCAAAGTAACGAAATAAATAGATGCGTCAATATGTAAACTAAAAACTAACTTCCCTGCATAAGGTCTATAATAAACAGAAGATAAGATTTCAAATTATGTGTTTTCAATTCGTGTAATGATTAAAATGCGTTAAAAATATTCAGACAGCTTTTTTGTGAAACTTAACACAACTTTTATTATCATCTTTACATTCATTTATTATGGACGAATCTCTGAAATTCACTAAACTTAGAAATAAGATGATATAACACACTTGAAAATCGAACGAGGGACACGTTTTACATAAATAATCATATTGCTGTTTCTGCGGACGAAAATGTACACACCTTTTATCTGTTACGCTCTCTATCCAAGAACTTAGCCGGCGAATGGGTATCCGGCTCCTCCAAGACCACCGTGACCAACACCACCATAACCACCGTGGCCAGCACCTCCAAGGTACTTGCCATAGACACCCAAATCGTGGCCGATGGAGTGAACGCCTCCCTTTCCGTATCCGGCATATCCGCCACCCTTTCCAGCGCCGTACAAGCCTGCAGCACCTCCGGCGGCACCACCGTAACCACCGTAAGCACCACCAACTTTGTGGGCACCGGCGGCACCGAAACCGATTCCGTAGGCTCCCTTAGCTCCAGTGCCGTAATCTTGGTTGAGTACGAAGGTCTTCTCCTTGCCCAAGGCTGTAGTGTGACTACCAGCGAATTTGTCAGCGTAGGCTCCCTTCTGGCCAGCTAATCCTCCGTAACCGGCTCCAGCTCCGTAACCTCCATGAGCTCCGTGGCCAGCGAATCCACCTTTTCCTGCTCCTCCAAAGCCTGCAGAACCGTGAGCAATGTGTCCTAATCCACCGTAGGCTCCCTTGCCGAAGGCGCCCTTATGGAGACCGTAGAGACCTCCAGCTCCGCCACCTCCGAGACCACCTGCTCCGACACCTCCTAATCCTTGGCCGCCTACGAAGGGGACACCTACGACTGCAGCAGACTCCAAGTCCGATTCTTCTTCTTCGCCCAGGTACAGTTGGGCATTTGCCGCTAATACGATGGCTGCCAAAACGGAAAACACCTGCAATGCCATAATTTTAAGAATTAAACATTAAAACCACATAATAATTCTGTTACTGTATGCATGTCGAATGCACTTTTCATGTAGTACTCACCAAGTGTTTCATGCTGGTGAATAAATGAAAACAACTAGTGAAAAGATACGCTACGCTTTGCTTTATATACCTTCTCTGTTGCGCTTTACACAAAATAACATAAAACCGGGGCGTTAATTTTTTCTTCCTTTCACCCCCTTTCTATCTGGAGTCTCCATCGCCGGAAGTTAAAGTAGTATCGTCATGACCCCAACAATCGTGAGACAATCATACAGGAAATGTTTAGTGCTTGCAGGCGTGGTGTAAGCAAAATGCATAAAAAAACAAAAAAAAATTCAAAGAAATGTCACCCAAACAGGAAGACAATTTTCGAACAATTGAAAAAAACGTTTTAAGAACAAATTTCAGAGAGATGAGCAAATATAGGTTTGTTTAAGTAAGACTCGAATCAATTTTTAATATATCTTTTTTGTTTTTTAAACACAGTTTAGATTAATTTTCTATAAATAACTTAATCTATAAATATATTTTTTTGAAATTTCTTTATATACCTGTATATATATTGAGTCAGTTTTATTTATTATTAAAAATCAATAAACCGATACCAAGTAAAATTTTGAAGATTCGTCTTCAAAATTTTGAACAATCATCGGAACAATCAATCGAATATTCTATTTAAAATTTGCCTATAAACAAATTAGTGAAGAAAAAAGTGAAAGATAACGTTGAGGATCTTTTTTCCTCTTCCGTGTAACGTCACGAGGTCAACCGGAAATTATGAAGGAGGTCATTTGAAAAAACTTTTGTCTGGTACGAATTAATCGTGTTTAACTACTTTCTCTGGTTATACAATTATGAAGTTATCATCTAATTTCATTTATTAGATATATATATATATATATATTAAAATCTAAATTATTTTAAAGTTTCTGCTATTAAAATTTTGAAGGAAGAGTAAGAGATGTACTAAAAATTGTCATTGTATTTTGAACTGTATATACAAATATAATAATTTTCAATATATCTGTACCTCACGCTCTATTCATTGAAAAACTTTAAATTGTTTTATAGTAAATAAATTTTATTTTTATTTTTAATAATAAAATGATATATATATGAAAAATAATCTTACATTTTAACAGAATTTTTACGATTATATTATTATTAATTTTTAAAAAAACACGAATATTTTAAATTTGATATTTCTTCACGTCAGCATTGAATAAATAATTCATTATTATAATATAATTTAGATACAGTTTCTATCATGTCTGTCGATTACGTTCTATTAACTAACTCAACACTAATTAAGCTTTTTCAGGTATATATATATCTGAAAAATCTATTAAAAATATATATATAACTTACTTGGGTATATATATTATCAAGACACTATAATAAAATATTATTATAATGCGCATTGAGTAATTTACAGCCTACTCATTGGCTAATGTTTTAGAGTGTTCTATTCGCAAATTAAAAATAATTCTAAATTTTTCTTTTAGGACAGAGAGATTTTTGTGCGTTAAATCCAAAGTCCGTTAAAACCGAGGGTATACTGTATGTATATTCGTATTATAGACTCATCTCTTTCTGAGTTAGCGAGGCGTTCCTTTATGATCTGTTGATTAAAGAAAAAATATTCCAATGAAAGTTAGGTTCTAGATGTTGACTATGTTATTTTTAGTTCAGTTACAGTTAAGCTCATTCACTATTCGAAGCAACAGTGAGTAAGCTTATTATTATTATCATATTAACTATAAGTGAAAAGTTACTTGTAGTTAATATGATAAAAACTTGATAAAAAATTTGAACATATATAGATCATTAATAATGAATATAATTTAAAAATGGCTTCATAAACAGGTTTTCAAAATGAAATTTAATCACGTCTCATTGAAAATACGTTTTCAATCGATTTTAGCCAGTTAAAAAAATCATTTAATTGATGAAATGTTCACTTTTCGCTGACAAAGTTTATTTCGATTTTAATTTTCCGTAACAAATGCTTACATTATACCCAATGTTACTTTTACCTTTGCAGGGTCATTTAAATTAGGTTAATCGTCCAATTTATTATGATATTGGAAATTGTTTCTAACGTCGCTTACAAAATTAAAGAATAAAAAAAATCGCATAATTGTGTAAACCAGGAAACATCTATTTCATATCGCATTACTTTTTCAAACTATCAATAAAGGAAAAGATTTACTATTCATTAATATAAAAACTTACACTTCCTATAAAACATGTGCTACATTTAATGTTATATCTTGCCTTTTCGACATTATTAAAATAAGGTCAGTTTGTACTTCTGAATGTTGTTACGCGTGCAAAGGTTTATTTTCTTTTTTCGTTTTTTTTTTTCTTGTTTTTAAAATTAAAAATTATTTATTTTTGAATTTTTAAAATTTAAAATACTAGAAAATATTAAAATAAATTATCTATCCTTTGCTGTTTATAAGTTGCGTGACTCGAGTTGAAGATAGAGTAATATTTATTGAACAATTCAACTTGACCCCTTTAAGATACGAACGGCATCAATCATCTTATTAGCTATTTATAACTACTTTAAAAGTAGCGTTGAGAATAAAATAATTTCTATATGTGTTCTTTGTTATAAATTAGTCTTCATTCCTTAATTATAAACTCATGCAGAATTATTTGATATAATTTATTTAAATACGAGTCCGTTGTCATTGTTACGACATTAAAACGTCACCCGTTTTAACACGAACAACGATACCGTGACGTAACGATTACAATAGAATTATCTTTAATACAAAAATTCAGTTTTATGAATGTATATTACGTCACGCATCTCCCCCATTTTTCTCTTTTTGGAAAGGAGTTACGGTCGTGGAAGAGGTAAAAAAGCTATTTAAACATCATTCGGAAACGTCAATTGTTTTCAGTTCGAACAGTCCGCTACACGCTTAGATGCTTTCTGTATAGGAAAGATGAAGGAATGTCAAGATAGAAATAGAACAACTACAGTTCATTGGTCCAAATAGGAGAAGTGTGTGTGTGCGAATTCTCTTCCTACACAATCGAAGGCTACTACGTAGTTCTAGGAGGGTGCTTATAAAGTAGTATTATATAAACAAGACTAAAGAAAGAATATGGTGAGTTACTTTAGTTTTCTACGTAACATTTTTTAAGAATTAAATAAGTAAAGCGCGACAAGTTGTTGTAAAGTAGGGCGAACAAGATTGAGTAAAAGTTTCAAATATTATTTTTGCGTTCGAAATTTATAAATACGATTGTTTAAACTTTGTCTTCTCATTAAAAAAACATTATAAAAATGTTTCAAAGGTTGATTTTTATATAAAAACAATTTTGTTTATTCCGTAAAAATGATTGTGAACGTATCAAAAATCATCTGATTAAATACTCCAGAAGATAAAAATAACTTATTTATTGTAGCATATATTCTACATTTGTATAATCGTAGAATATATCGATATGATATATAAATATTTGAGAAAATCAGCCCGTACAAGGAGTGTAACGGGTATTGGTTAAACAGTTATATATGACTTTTTTAAATGTGAATATAGGCGCAACCACTAACAATAACGTGAAAGGCGTGATGCCCTGTTTTCTCGTTGATCGTTCACATACTTTATATAGCTACTTCTATATCAGGAGTCATAATACAAAAGAAATACGCCTATTAACGTCTTTACACACGGAAAAATCTTATCAAAAGTAACATTAAAAACTTTTTCGTATAGATTTATAAAAATATATTAAATTTGTATTTGAATAAATATAACTTAAATTCCGTATATATTAACATTCAACTCTTAAAATATGTTTAAAATCCTTGAATGTCTCGTTTTATTCTTTGACCTACTTATCCCCAACTAAACAAATTAGCATACGCCTTTTTTCGAGCAGACAAACCTTTCTTTGTTAAATTTCGTCATTATAAACTCTTAAATAGTTCAAATACATAATAAAGCACAGTTGAATTATTTGAAATTGATGTTTTTTAACGCCTTTCTTTGTATAAGAGATGCCATTTTAATATATGCAATAGGGAAAATCATTAGCATGACATACGCCCTCGATTATTATCAAATCAATAAATGAGTATATATTGCTTGTTTAACGAATTTAGACTAATGAATTCATGCAAAATATACTTCTAAATCGTGTTTTGACCACAATTGTGTGAGGTTTACTTTACGACAATCAGACTGTGAAAATCGGGACGATAGCACTTGAGGGATTCTCTCGCGTGCTTTTTTTTAAAAAAATATCTGGAATAGAAACCTTTAAAAATCTCTAAATCTCTTTAAAACGTTAGAAATAAACTTTTTGTAGGCCAGACTCGTTTTTATAAATGTATTTTTATTTATTTCTTTTATGCAATAGCGAAATAAAATTAATATTTTATATAATTTTTAATTTTATTTTATTTGATAATTTACTTAATGTTTTTGATTTCTTATATTATTTTGGATTTAAAATTTAAAATATTATTTTTCTGTATAATATAAAACTTTAATTTGAACTTTATTAACTAGTAATATAAGAGCAACATTCAAAATATCTGAAAACTTTTAAATTTCTCTTAATTACCGTAAATTTTATATGAATATTCAATTGTTTCTTTTAATAATTGAAACTTTTAAAATTGAATTTAAATTTCCTGAATATGAATTACTGGCTTACATGCAAACAAATAGATAAAAGCATCGAACACTGGTAGTGGTCGCGAGTTCGTACCTGGCCAACAGGCTGGTCACGTGAAGTTTTCCGTGTTTTCTTCACGTGTCTAACACATAAATAGACATTTTCCCGTAGAAAGTCCTCTAGAGAGGAATCCCTCCAAGTGTTGCTTCGTCTTGTTCTTTTGATTCAAATTCAATATGAATTACTGTACTAAAAAATATGTTATTTTAAATTAAAACAATAAAGATTTTGCAAAATATATTTTCAGTAAATCTTACGTTAAATTAATATAATACTTATAAATTATCGTATTAAAATTAATTTCAAAATTCTCTATTTTCAGAGAGTGTTATTATTAATTGCCACATTTTTGGCAATGGGATGGCTGGATGTAGCATACGCAAATCCTGAAAAACTTCCCAATAAATCGAAAGAGTGGATGCAATATCCTGAAAAATACATATATTATCCATCTCCTCTAAAGAAACCCGCTCCAGAAAAGCAGGAGGGCGCCATTTTGTATCCAAAGCAATCGAAACAATCGGAAAAAGTTATAAAATTTTTTCCTATACCCAGACCTTATATTTTGAGGCAGGAATCAATTAGACTGGCAAAAATTTTGGAAGAATAAAACAAGAAAAACTGATTCATTAGTCATGAATTATTCAGGAAGAGGGCATTTTTGTTTATTTGTATAATTAATTTTCTAATAATATATTACACAATTGTTAATTGGGGATTGATTCTTTTTAAGTTCATTTTTATTTAATTTGTAAAAAAAAAACAAAAACAAAAAACTATATGAAAAATTTAATTACTACAATGTACAACATTAGCGCCATCTGCTGCTGTAAATAAGAACTCGACTTTAGTTTTGTAGGATAATTTGAATATTTTTTTTAATACAAAATATTTGTATTTTTTTCGTTGTTTATTTTATTTTATGTAATATATTTTGTTAATAATGTCAAATAAACTATTATTATTATTTTTTTAAACCTTTTAAAATATTTCATTAATTTCATAATTAATTACACTATAACTCAATTTATTCCCATTAAATTTTTCCAGTAGTGTAACCAGGGAGGGGCCAAACGGGTCTGCCTCCCCTTGCCTTTGTAAATAAATAAGTAAAGAAAAAAATGAAATAAGTACAGGAAAAAGTTCTGACAAATGCACATGTATACAATACCTTATAGTTTATTCTTCATCCACTGAGCTAAGCGGCAGTTACATCCACAATAATAAAAGGGTGAATGAAGGTTTGCATATTCTAATTCGGGTCCTCTAATATCGGTTTTAGTTAAGCTACTGAATTTCACTCTATGGAATCTTTCGGCAAATAAAAATTTTAAATGGCGTACATTTTAAAAAACGACCTTTTAACGCGACAATACAAGTTGATTTTTATTCAAAATAAAAAAAGAAATCGAGCGTGACAGACAGAACATTTCATAGTATATACGGTATATATATTATTTGAGAAAATATTAAAAATTAAATACAGTTTTTAACACATAAAATACGCTTTAAAAAATACAAAAAAAAATGTTAATTTATTAGAAAGAATTTTTGATATTTGAAACTGGGCGTTAACCAAGTTTTCTCGTTGATTAAACAAATTTTAAAGTCCATCGTTTAATTAAATTTTAAACACTTTTGTGATTAAAACCAATCTTACAAACTTTTCAAAGCTGAGTTGTAAGACGAGAATCGTACTTCAACCCGGCGTGAAAATTAAATTTTTGTGGTAAATTTAGCCATTTCGTGATGCTAACTAAAATACATGTAAATTATATGAAAATTTCAAAATGCTGATTAATCTGGATTGTTTTTACTTTATATTATATTAAAGCAAATACTTTAACTGAGCGTTTTAAATTTTTATTTGTCGTTTGTTAATAATGTATTTATTAAAATTAAAATTTAAATATTTTTATATAATTCTTTGTTAAGTAATTTTGAACTTTTTCATTTGTTTTTTAATTTACACTAAATCTATTTTTATTTTATTTTGAATAGAACATTTGCACACATTTGAATTTTTGAATGAATTTTGTATAAGTTAATGAACAATAAATTCCATTTTTATGGTTTTAAATCAACAAAAAAAAGAGGAAAAAATAATGTATGTTTATGTTATAATATAAAATAA